>NW_028066650.1:0-387 GCF_054177405.1 Leptonychotes weddellii
TACTCGTTAATGAATCGTTAATCTAAGATGAACCAGAATGAGTTCCCAATTAAAACAAACTAAGAAAGATGAGCTGGTTTATATTTTCTTTCCTTTGACTCTTAATCATTAAAGCCAAGGCCTTCATGGATTGTTGGCAAGGGAAAGCAGGTTTTAACGAATTTTGCAGCTAGCGAGAGCAGGTGTTTCCCACCTGTTCGGTTTCAACTCCCAGGTTGAACTTTGCCTCCTTTACACAAATCCACAGCACACTCTGTGAGCTTGTTAGCGCTCCTGTAAACTGTTGATTTGTTGCTGCCAAGGCTGCATAGCCCTGAGCCAGAGCCAACCCGCCCAGAAACCATAATGTAGGTCTAACCTGTTTCCAGTAAATCCCATCACTGCCTC
>NW_028066651.1:0-387 GCF_054177405.1 Leptonychotes weddellii
TGGTCGCTTTTCTGATGAGAGAGTTGTTGCTATTCTTTTCTTCGATCTCCTGTTGAGTTTGTAGGTGTTCAGAATGGTTTGATCCCTATCCAGCTGAATTCCTGAGAGGAGGCGAAATCCAGGTCTCCTACTCCTCCGCCATCTTGCTCCGCCCCCCTTTGCTCTTTCACTCTTAATTAAATAACTCTAATTAACCAGTGTAGTGGTCAGGTTGAGAGAGAGAGAGAATGATCTATTTTAAGAAATTGGTTCATGGGGTGCCTGGGTGGCTCCGTCGTTAAGCGTCTGCCTTTGGCTCAGGTCATGATCCCAGGGTCCTGGGATCGAGTCCCACAATGGGCTCCTTGCTCCATGGGAAGCCTGCTTCTCCCTCTCCCACTCCTCCTG
>NW_028066652.1:0-387 GCF_054177405.1 Leptonychotes weddellii
AGATCCGAACCAGGGGGAGCCACCGAGCCCCCCCAGAGCTGTGTCCACACAAGGGTTTCCCACAGAGTCCTCACACCCTGCTGGCCTCATCCCCAGGGACAGGCCCCATAATCCCGCACAATCCCACAATCAGCACAAACTCGGAACTGTCTTCTAAGCTGGGGAGGGGCACTGGGAGCCCTCCAAGCTAGAGCAGAAGAGCACCCAGCGACATCCCCAGGTCGTCGGCCTGAGAGGGCTGCATACTTGCTCAGCACCCGGAGGTGACGCCCAGCACACGGGAGGTGACGCTCAGCACCTGGAGGTGACGCTCAGCACCCAGGAGGGGATGCTCAGCACCCGGAGGGGACGCTCAGCACACGGGAGGTGACGATCAGCACCCGGAGG
>NW_028066653.1:0-387 GCF_054177405.1 Leptonychotes weddellii
ATGTATGCTCGAGAAGAATGAGTATTCTGTTGTTTTAGGGTGGAATGTTCTGTAAATATCTATGAGGTCCATCTGGTCCAATGTATCATTCAAAGCTCTTGTTTCCTTGTTGATTTTCTGCTTAGATGATCTGTCCATTGCTGAGAGTGGAGTATTGAGGTCTCCTACAATTAGTGTATTGTTATCAGTATGACTCTTTATTTTGGTTAACAGTTGGCTTATGTAGATGGCTGCTCCCATGTTGGGGGCATAGATATTTACAATTGTTAGATCTTCTTGTTGGATAGACCCTTTAAGAATGATATAGTGTCCTTCTGTGTCTCTAATTACAGACTTTAGTTTAAAATCTAATTTGTCTGATATAAGAATTGCTACCCCAGCTTTCTT
>NW_028066654.1:0-387 GCF_054177405.1 Leptonychotes weddellii
CTCCACGAAGTAAATAAACCTCCTCTCCCGGGTCTGTGGCCCCTTGTGTCCTTGAAGCCAACACGTCCCTCTCCAGGGACCCACAGGGACCCTTTCTGGCTCAGAAACTCTGTGAGCACATGCCTGAGGTCTGGGGTGAAATTTCCATGTTGACCCCAATTCCCCAGGTTTCTTATCAATATTTATCGTTATTATTTATTGAAAGTGCCCAGTGTTCAGGAAGCTCTTTGTAAATGCCATGGACCCTGCTCAGATTATAAACATGTGCCTCATCTAACGATAGACCTCTTCCTATCCTCTTGGAGCTCAGAGGACACAAGCCCAGAGGGCTTGAGTGACTTGTCCCGGGACACACAGCACTGAGGAGCTGGGCTCCCTCAGGCAGGG
>NW_028066655.1:0-387 GCF_054177405.1 Leptonychotes weddellii
GGGCGCCTGGGTGGCTCAGTCGTTAAGCGTCTGCCTTCGGCTCAGGTCATGATCCCAGGGTCCTGGGATCGAGTCCCACATTGGGCTCCCTGCTCTGCAGGAAGCCTGCTTCTCCCTCTCCCACTCCCCCTGCTTGTGTTCCTGCTCTCGCTATGTCTCTCTCTGTCAAAAAAATAAATAAAATCTTTAAAAAAAAAAAGATAATGAATAAATTGGTCACCCCACAATTTTCCTCCTGTGTCCTGTGATCATTCCCTCCACTTGTTCCCGTCTTTAACAGCCAGTGGTCTGCTTTCTTTCCCTATAGATTAGTCTATATTTTGTAGAATCTTAAATAAAATCAGACAGCATCTGCCCTTTTTTATACTAGTTTCTTTCAGTCAGCAA
>NW_028066656.1:0-387 GCF_054177405.1 Leptonychotes weddellii
GGGCGCCTGGGTGGCTCAGTTGGTTAAGCGACTGCCTTCGGCTCAGGTCATGATCCTGGAGTCCCGGGATCGAGTCCCGCATCGGGCTCCCTGCTCGGCGGGGAGTCTGCTTCTCCCTCTGACCCTCCTCCCTCTCATGCTCTCTGTCTCTCATTCTCTCTGTCTCAAATAAATAAATAAAATCTTTAAAAAAAAAAGAGTTGATTTTGAGCTAATCAAAATGGAGATGATGTGGGGGCCTAATCCCATCCTGGGGGCTCTTTGAAAGCATGGTTTTCTTCTGCTGTTAGCCTAAGGAGAAGGCAGAACCCAGGTGTGAAAGGGGAGTAGTTGGCTTTGACATGGATGAGGACCTGCAGCAAAGCCCTGAGAGTGGCCTCTGATGCT
>NW_028066657.1:0-387 GCF_054177405.1 Leptonychotes weddellii
AAAAACAAACTGAGGGTTCTAGAGGGGAGGGGGGTGGGAGGATGGGTTGGCCTGGTGGTGGGTATTGAGGAGGGCACGTTCTGCATGGAGCACTGGGTGTTGTGCACGAACAATGAATCATGGAACACTTCATCTAGAACTAATGATGTAATGTATGGGGATTAACATAAGAATAAAAAAAAAAAAAGAAAAAAAAAAAGAAGTTAATGATCTAGATGAAATGAAGTGAACCCTACAGAATTAGACATTCTGGTTAATTACTTCATTTCCCGATTCTTCTTTTGGTACAACACAAAAGAAAGATGGGAACAGGGGAAGGGGGACAAAATAAAACCTAAACTGAAAACTCTCTACCCAAAGCATAGATTAACAATACCATCTTTAGGA
>NW_028066658.1:0-387 GCF_054177405.1 Leptonychotes weddellii
CGCGGGCAAGGCCCCTGCTGTTCCCTTCATCCCCCCTCTCCTCCTGTCCACCCGTCCTTCCCGCCCGCATTCCTGAGGGTGCAGACGTTGGGTCTCTGTCCTTCCTCTGTCCTCCCTCCACCTGGAGAGCCTCCCCAGGTGACCTGGGGCCGGGGTCGCCTGGAGCCCAGCTCGCCGGCCACCTGGGTAGGAACTAACGCGTGAAAACATGGGTTGATGCCAATGGACAAATGCTACCTGACCCAAAGGGAATATTTGTAGAGGGACCACCGGGCAGAGTGGCCTCCGGCAGGGCACACTTTCGGGGTGTCAGGTCCTGGGCGCGGACCTCCCCCCACCTCTCGCGCTGCTCCCTGGGGCAGCTGCTGCTAACGCGGGAGCAGGCCT
>NW_028066659.1:0-387 GCF_054177405.1 Leptonychotes weddellii
GGCGCCTGGGTGGCTCAGTTGGTTAGGCGACTGCCTTCGGCTCAGGTCATGATCCTGGAGTCCTGGGATCGAGTCCCGCATCGGGCTCCCTGCTCGGCAGGGAGTCTGCTTCTCCCTCTGACCCTCCTCCCTCTCATGCTCTCTGTATCTCATTCTCTCTGTCTCAAATAAATAAATAAAAAATCTTTAAAAAAAAAAACAAACAGATTCAGGCAAATCATATAGCATTTATGCAAGATGATGATCTAATATGCAAATATGTAAATAATAATATATTATTTCTGGAGTATGGTCTAACATTATTTTCATGTGCTTACAAGCCATTTTGAATGTATCCTCATCTCTACACCATGTACTACTTGTATTAGTTTCTTAATAGTTTTTGAT
>NW_028066660.1:0-8063 GCF_054177405.1 Leptonychotes weddellii
AGAGGGAGATATCAAGAGAGAACACAGTCAGGTGGTGTGTCCCAGGAGCCCACGCATATTTGTTCTACCTCTATGCCTACCTTTTCTGAACCAGCACTTGATCATGCCAAAGCCTTCTCTGATGCAACCTCTCATTATGCTCCATCAGTACCCTGCTTGGCTTCCTCCATTTTGTCTTGTCCAGGAAGTATTGTGGTCATTTTAGTACAAAGATGATTAATCCAGTGATAAAAGAGCTTCTGCTAGTGAAAAAAAGAAAGCAAATACACAGGATTCTAGTACCCCAACTCCTTAAGAAAGGTCTGTTTTGTGACTTCAGGGGAGGTGGGTGTTGAATGATTAAGTAGGATGTCTACGAAAAATGTTTGGGATTGTTACCTTTAAAGTCACACTATCAGCACTTTGGGCAAAGTCTGGGTGGAAGACTTCTGGTGGTTGCATAAGAATCTCCCTTAGCTTATACTCATGATTCAAGAGAACGGAATATAATTATGCCAGACATTTTTTAAAAAGCAAAGGAATGTTCTTCATTAGGTTTAGTGAACAAGAAAAATTTGGCACTAAGGAGGGTTGAGTGAATCTGACAGTAGCTGTTCTTAAATCTCTGCCCCTTTGCCCATACATCAAGATGTAATCATGGCCTTGGGAAGCACTGATCATATTTTATTATTTTCTCTCCATGTTTTACAAAAATAAATATTGGAATGAATATATCATTTATCTTGAAATGTACACTCTTAAAAAGGGGAACCATTGTGTTTTGTTATTATTCTGTGCTTTTTTAAAAACAATACAGACTGAAACCTCTTATCTTTTCTTTTTTTTTCCCCTTATCTTTTAGGGGCCACGCATTACACTTTTTATCATAACACCAATCATAACACACTACAAAAAGAAAGTGCTCCTGTGCTATTTGAGATGAAATATGAATGGATTCCAAAAATTTGACTCAATACTCATCTTTGTTTTTCTTTATTAATAACCAGATTTTACAATAAGCAAGCATTAAGGACCTTCATCATATGCTCAGCATTAGAATTGTACAAGCAAATCTGGATTTGGAATTTGTGCAGCATGTCCTGTTTAAAACACTAAGCAGGTTATTCCCTAATGTTCAATTCATTCATAGTTTATGGTAATGAATTTAAGTCTTAGAAGAGAGTGAAGCTAATCCTTGAGATATGACCTTAAAATGTGAAGTTTAATGTTTATCCCATCGAGCAAACTATAAACTGTGAAATAATGTTTCACAATCCAGGGTTTCCCCTGCAAGCCCGTCATTCACATACATAATTACCAGTGAGCCTCATGGGGGCCCAAGCCCCGATGCTATCAGGTGGAGCCAAGGCTCCATATCTTTACACTGCTGTGTTCATGGAATCTAAATATGTAATTTAGAGAGCTTGTAACAGGCTGAAGATATTAATTTGTTTATTTCAGATCTGAGTTATGTTCCCCGAGGTTGCTTGTCATGCACAAGTTACTTCTCAGTCATTCCTTAGGAGTAATGTGTGTGTGTGAATGACAGCCACAGAGCAACCCGTGCCAATTTATGCCAGCTGTCCCCTTGGAGCAAGCAGGTGGCAAAGGGATAAATGAACTGCAAAGAGGAATTGAGTCAGGTCAAGATTTGAATATAGATTTTCTATCATCATCTTTAATGAAATTTTGGACAGTCTCCTGCAAAAATTCTACATCTTCAAATTTTTTAATAACTAGAGTGAGTACTAGTATACCACACTAAGAGTCCTTTTTGTCAATTACATATTTTCTCAAAAGTCAATGGATTATTAAATAAAGTAATGCCTTTTCTAAAGCAAGTGAATCAAGCCCATTTGTCTTCATATGCCTAAGAATGAACATTTAATGAATTCTTTTTTTCACTCTTTTTTTAATTATTATGTTATGTTAAATCACCATACATTACATCATTAGTTTTTGATGTGGTGTTCCACGATTCATTTTTTGCGTATAACACCCAGTGCTCCATGCAGAATGTGCCCTCTTTAATACCCATCACCAGGCTAACCCATCCCCCCACCCCCCTCCCCTCTAGAACCCTCAGTTTGTTTCTCAGAGTCCATAGTCTCTCATGGTTCGTCTCCCCCTCCAATTCCCCCCCTTCATTCTTCCCTTCCTGCTATCTTCTTCTTCTTTTTTTTTTTTTTTAACATATAATGTATTATTTGGATGGGAGAACATTTAATGAATTCTTATTGAGTGTCAGGCACTGTGCTTTTTACTTGTATTATCTCAGTTAAGCCTCATATAAACCCCATGTGCTCAGTATCATTATTATTCCCTTTTAACCAATGAAGACATTAACTTATAGGGAAGAAAAGTATATTGCCTATTCACATACCTATCAATATATGAATATATAAGACTCAACCCAGGCAATTGGCTCCAGACCACATACTTAATATTCACTGCATTACTCTGTTGTATCCATTTTCCCTTCTTTTTTTAAAAATTTTGCCCATGTGATTAATATATATCTTTCTGAAGACACAGCCTTTTTGCTCCATATGTTATGTGTCATCTTTATTGGAGATTAATACCAGTGCTGAATCTTTGTTAGGATAGCCTGCTGACATTTTTTATTTACACTGCAATATTGGAAAGTATGTGTATGTCTGTGTGCGTGTGTGCGCATGTACACATACATGCGTGAATAACCTTTCTTTTTCTTGTGCTAATAGCAACTTTAGTTCACCACCCAACAGCTTAAATATCTTGCTGCCACTTCCTTCAGAGTTTGTTTAGTTAATTTGCATCCCCAAGACATGTGTCATTGTCCATCTTAGATTATTCAAGCCTGGAGAAGACTAAGTAGCATTTGTTTATCTATACTCTTAGAAATGTTTCTCTTGGTTAAGATTAAGGAAAGCTCAAAAAAAAAAAAAAAGATTAAGGAAAGCTCTATTCATCTCTGAAGGGGAAAATCTTAAATCTAAAAGCAATCCTATTGCTTAATTTTCAAGAAAGCAGCATTTCAGGAATATTCCCAGAGAGAAAAAGATTAATTCTGGGACTGTGATTGTGAAGCATAGAAAAAGATGGGTTTTATGTGACAGTATGTGAACCCAATTTGTTTTTTGAGCTAGAAGGAAGGGAAAGTAGGATTTATTGACTGTACAGTAAGGGGGAAGTTCTGATACAGTTAAGTTCTTATATCCAGTTTAGAGGTGAGGAAACCAAGGCTAACAGAAATTAATTAAATACCTCAGGGTTACATCAATAGTGTGTGGCTAAGCAGAATTTGATGGTATGAGTCCAGAGTCAATGTATGCTCCCTCCCTCCACCCTGCTGCCTTGTAACAAAAGATGCAGGTAAAATCTCTTGGGAGGGTAGGGGATGAAAGTTACAAAGTGAAGCTGAAGGGAAGATTATCCAGGGAGAATTGAAATTAAATTAAATTAAGATCAAGCATGAATTGTAAGGAAGGATTATCTTTGGCTTTTGTACTGATGTAAGAACAAGATAAGATCTGTCAGTTGCTTACAGGACTATAAATTAAAACCATTAACACATTGGGCGCCTGGGTGGCTCAGATGGTTAAGCGCCTGCCTTCGGCTCAGGTCATGATCCCCAGTGTCCTGGGATTGAGTCCCACATCGGGCTCCCTGCTCCTTGGGAGCCTGCTTCTCCCTCTGCCTCTCTCTCTCTCATGAATAAATAAAAATCTTTAAAAAAAAATCATTAACACATTGATTTGATGTCTTCCTTATAAATATTCCCTGGGTTCTGGGAATATAAAGATTCCTGGGGCACAGTCCTAGACCCTAAAGGACTAACAAACTCCTTGTGGGAAAAATGGCTTTTACAGTGAAGCAAAATATCCAAATAAATGAAGACAGAGGAACCAGCCTTTTTTATTTCAGTGGTTTGAGAAATGTTTGTTTGGATCAATTTTTTTTTTTTTTAAAGAATTCATTTTTCAATCTTTAGTGGAACACCATTTAGAAAAAAAAAGGGCAACATTATGGTTTGGTGTTTAGGCACTGAAATGGGACTGGTCTGATCTGAAATATTGCTGTGTTACTTACGACTAGCAACGGGTGCGAGCAAGGGATTGTCTTTCCCATGTCAGGGATCTGTGGCCATCTCTAGCACAGGAATACGAATAGTACCAACCCCACAGGGTTTTCTTTTCTTTCTTTTTAAAAAATTAGATGATGCAGGGGCACCTGGGTGGCTCAGTTGGTTAAGCGACTGCCTTCGGCTCAGGTCATGATCCTGGAGTCCCTGGATCGAGTCCCGCATCGGGCTCCCTGCTTGGCGGGGAGCCTGCTTCTCCCTCTGACCCTCCCCCCTCTCATGTGCTCTCTCTCTCTCTCATTCTCTCTGTCTCAAATAAATAAATAAAATCTTAAAAAAAAAATTAGATGATGCATATCAGATACTCAGCACACCTTCTAAACCATGGTGAGCAAGCTCCCAGTGTATGCTATAGTTTAAAAAAATTTATTTTTTAATAAACTCTCAAGAATGATCCCTGTATCGACTTCCACCAACCACACGGTGGCAGCAAGAATATTATCAGGGCCATGACTGAAGAGATGGACCTTTATTCCCCCAAATGATGAGACTGGAATGTGGTAGTAAAGGAACCAGCCCAACACAGCTGGGTTAAATGTAGTGTTTCCTTTTGGCTGCGTGACTTTCTAAGACCACCCCCTGCTCCCAGTGCTGATCTGGTTTGCCATGGGTGTATAGTGAAGAAAGGAAGATTATTATGAATTCAAGATGTACTACATGCCAGCCACAGAGCTAAACTTCACATCTGTTATCTCATTTAATCCTTTTTAACAATTTATAACTTCACATGTGAAAAAGAAAAATTGAGTTCAGCTGGGTTAGATAGATTGCTTACCAGCCAGTGCTAATACATGTTAGATGTAAAAGGTTAGAACACAGCTTTGTCTAACTACATAGGCCTATATGGATGAAAAGGTTTTTGATAGATATCCTTATATAACCACAAATACCTTTAACTGGGGTTATTTTCTTAAAACTTTTTTTTTTTTCTGCGACCAACAAGTTCTTACATGCTGAACCATATTACACTTGGCTTTAAAAGAGCTAATGTTTGTTGAATTCTTAGAAAGTGCTTTATTTGATTTATATCAGTTCATCATCTTCTATAGTCTCTGTAAGTTAACGTATTTAATAAAGATTTGTTGAGCAAATTATTCTTGTCACATACCATGCTAAGCAGAACTACAAACACCTGTAGTAATACTTGTTTTTTAAATGCTCACTTTTCCTTAAAAGACCTTTTAGCTTGGGAAGTAGACAAGTAAGCAGACCACTACAATGCCGTGTGGACAGAGCCTGTGAAGTGAACTGCACCGTGGTTTGGAAGCATGCTACTATCCAAAACTCCAGAATAAGGAAAGGCTCCTTAGGGGATCTGAAAGGTGATTTAAGACATTGAGGAATGACATATATAAAGAGGGAAGGAAAAGGGCAGTGATGAAGGGGTAAGATTCTTTTGGGTGTTAAAAGTGAATACCCAAAACCCTTTCTGTTTTTGCTATGTTGTTCTAAGGAACTTTGAGTGCATATGAGAGAATTCTGGGTGTTCACTTTTTTTTCTCACTTGTTTTAGTTCTTATGATGGACCTTGTGCTTACTTACATGATCATGCTTATCACATTGCATTATAAATCCCTGTTAATGTACAGAATCTTGTTTCCAAACTTCGTGGGCTTCTTGGAGCAAAGGACTGCCTTTTATCTCTTTGTTCTTAGTGCCAAGCTGAGTGCCATGCTTATAAAGAGCAGTCAAGCTTAACTAATTTATGTCTGTATTATGGACCTTGTTCTTTATAATTATAAACAGTAAGTACTAGAGGTTTAGGCTATGGTAAGAAAATAGACTGTTTAAAAAGAGGATATCAGGACTTTGCTTTTATTCGTATATTGACTGTAATTGACTAAAAATATGACCAAAGATAATCCAGTTACAGACAACTTTTTATTAATTTTCAAAGTCAATTCTTGAAGTCAGTCTGTTCAGTAAGTGTTAAGATAAAAATGTATGCTAACGCATTTGCCATGAGGAGTACTTACAATTCCAATTTGCTTGTTTCAGAGCCTTTAACGTTTTTACTATATCCTGTGGAGCATTTGTGTCCTTTTTTATTTGCTTCTAGATCTGAAATGGATAACATTTGTAAGGGGTTTGTGTTATCCTTTCGTATGCAGACTTTTGGTGCTGAAATAAATTATTTAGTCTCTGGCTATTTGACCTCCTCAGGCAGCAGGTATAGGGAGAACCAAAGAACCCTTGGTGTAAAGAAAAGAGATGTTATCAGCATTATCATGCATATACACACCCTTTCTTAACAAGACACTGTAAGTGGTTTACTGATTACATTTATCATCCCCTCCAGCCACTATGCTTTCCATATTACCCCACGGAAACCTCTCAGAAATGTTGGCAATTCCTAGGGTTTAATTTGAGTTCTTTGTTATTACACATCCTTCTTCTCACATATTATTTTTGTAAAAGTTTTTTGAATAGCAGCTTTTTCTTTTTCTTTTTCTTTCTTTGTGTGTGTGTGTGTGTGTGTGTGTGTGTGTGTGTGTGTCCTAGAAGAGTCACAGGTGCAGCCTAACTTGATTTTGGAAAAAAGAAAAGAAAAACCATGATGGAACTGAACAAAGTGAAATTAAGCAGTGTCCAATGACCAGTGACTTATGGGAAATAAGATATTTTCTCTTTCTTTCTCTCTATAAAAGACATATTGATAATGTAATTTGTAAAATCAGAGAATCCTAGCTTACTAAAGATACTGCTATTATGTGACAGATTTAAGGAAGATCTTCTGCTTAGTAGAGTGTTTCTGGGAAGAGGTAGGAAAAAAAAAACAAAAAACTTGCTTACTTCAGTTTGGGCCATCTCCCAAGTCTTTGAATCCCTAAGATTGATTGTCCTAGGAAAATTGAAGCAACATAATGCAAACTTCTAACCTCATGGTTAGAAGTCAACTGCATAAGCAAAAATAACTGAGACACCCAAAATGTAATTTCTGTAGAGGAACCAGTCTGAAGGCTAATAACTGTGTGTTGATCATGTGAATGTCCTTTTGTAGATCTTATGTTGTGAGCATTTTTAATGGGAAGAGATCTTTATAAATAACTGAGTGTAAATACTGTTAGGGTATGGACTTGGGCATAAAAGTGCAGTCTTTAGGGGCACCTGAGTGGCTCAGTCGTTAAGCGTCTGCCTTCGGCTCAGGTCATGATCCCAGGGTCCTGGGATCGAGCCCCGCATCGAGCCCCGCATGGGGCTCCCTGCTCCGCGGGGAGCCTGCTTCCCTCTCTCCCACTCCCCCTGCTTGTGTTCCCTCTCTCGCTATCTCTCTCTCTGTCAAATAAATAAATAAAATCTTTAAAAAAAAAAAAGTGCAGTCTTTAACAGCGGGAACTGCTCATTCCAACATTCACCAGGTCAAAAGGTTAAAGCCCTTTTACCAGTGGAGGAACTATGCGGATATTTTTGTATCTGCAAATAAATGTTTCTGCCAATGTTTCAAAAGTTAGCATTGTCATTGATGTGTACATGTATACATTTCTTAACACTTGAATTGGGGCTGGTGCAGAGGAGATAAATCTTATTTGCTATTGGGGCACAGTGCTGCTGCAATTAGTCCTGTACTTAACTGTAATCAATTTGGAAATACTTATGAAAGGTATAATTATGATTTAGGAGACAGCTTTCTTTTGGTCACTTTATACATGTTGGCAAATAAATAGGGTTTTTGTGCATGCGCTCCCTTTATTTTTCTTTTAAGGAAAATAATTTTTTACTCTGTGGCTAAGAGACTTTGGCAGTAAAATGAAAGCATTGTAGTAGAGAATATATTTTATAGGAATGGGAATTAAATCTGTATAAACTCATGCAAAAACCATACTTCCAAGGTGAAATGTATGGAAAGAAATTTTTAAACCTTTTAGTTTTCTTCTTTTAAAATCCATCTATAAAGTAGTTACTTAAAAGCAGGACACTGAGGTCAGAGATAGCTGAGAAAAGAGGCAGCAGTGTGTGATTT
>NW_028066661.1:0-387 GCF_054177405.1 Leptonychotes weddellii
CTGTCTTCTATTCCATGATTGCAAAGCATTGGAAAAGAAATAGAATTCTCTACCCTGATAAGCTCCTTAGAGGGCGGAGGGGACATCGGCCCCGAGAGGTGCTTTCTAGCAGAATTGGGGGAATGGAAGGTAAAGAGGCTCAAGGAAAATGCCCAAGGTCACTTTCAGAGCTTCAGACATGGAGTGAAGGCCTAAAAGCTGGTGTTTTCTTCTTAGCCTGGGCTACTAAGTCTTGGGAGAAGGCAAAAGAGAGAAAGAGGTAGAACTTATTTAAGGGGATTTGTAATGAGAATCTGTGGGACGTGTAGCATTTTGTGGCTTTGGTGTTCAAGGATTAGAAGAGATCTGGTTCAGGGATTGGTGAACATGTCATCTCCTGGGCCCACT
>NW_028066662.1:0-387 GCF_054177405.1 Leptonychotes weddellii
CTTTTCTAACGAGAATTTACTAAAGACTTGGAAATCACAGAGATACTCCACAGAGGATAACTCACATCTGCTCCAAGATTTGTTACTTCCAGAGCCTGTGGTCCTGAATTAATCCTCAGGGATTTTAACGGCTTCCTAGGAGACTCCCACAGGTCAGGAATCAACTGAAGCCACCTGACGAGTGAAGATCTCCCTTAAAGGGGAGAAAAGGATGCTTGAGCCTACTATAGTTCCCAGGGTGCCTGTTAGGTTCCCAGGATGATTGACAGTGGTAACATCCATCTGTTTGAAAGGAAGCCCACCACAACTCACACCTACCCTGCTCCACACACTCTATGGTCCTACTCACATGGCCAAGACAAAACCACTGAAGTGGACTGGTCTAGG
>NW_028066663.1:0-387 GCF_054177405.1 Leptonychotes weddellii
TTATGAAATGTCTATACTACCCAAAACAATCTACACATTTAATGCAATCCCTATCAAAATGCCAATAGCATTTTTCACAGAATTAGAACAAATAATCATGTGGAACCACAAAGACCTCTAATAGCCAAAGCAATCCTTAGAAAGAACAAAGCTGGAAGTATCACAATCCCAGATTTTAAGACGTACTACAAAGCTATAGAAATTAAAACAGTATGGTACTTGAACAGACATTTTTCCAAAGAAGACATCCAAATGGCCAACAGACACATGAAAAAGTGCTCAACATTGCTTGGCATCAGGGAGATTCAAATCAAAACCTCAATGAGATATCACCTCGCACCAGTCAGAATGGCTAAAATTAACAAGTCAGGAAATGACAGACGTTGG
>NW_028066664.1:0-387 GCF_054177405.1 Leptonychotes weddellii
CGGGGCGCCTGGGTGGCTCAGTTGGTTAAGCAACTGCCTTCGGCTCAGGTCATGATCCTGGAGTCCCGGGATCGAGTCCCACATCGGGCTCCCTGCTCAGCGGGGGTCTGCTTCTCCCTCTGACCCTCTTCCCTCTCGTGCTCTCTGTCACTCATTCTCTCTCTCTCAAATAAATAAATAAAATCTTTAAAAAAAAAAAGAGTTTGCTTTAAAACATTTGTTAAAATATTTGAAAGTTTTGATACTGTTATGTGTACTATAATTATACATTAATGCAATATAACATTTCAGAATTCTCAAGCATCTATTACAACTATATTCTATGCCTTAGAAGTAATAAATATTGGCTAAATCTTGCTTATAATTGCATTCAAACATTATTAAAAT
>NW_028066665.1:0-387 GCF_054177405.1 Leptonychotes weddellii
ATCAGTGAGTCAGGGAGCCTTGTGAGTCTGGGTGTTTTTGTTTCCATCTATGGCCATTCAAACCTATCTGTAATAATGATGCTTAAAAGCGCTATTATTTATCAAGTGCTTATCATAGCTATTATTTTTCCCATTGTACAGATGGAAAAATTAAGGTTTAATGGTTAAGTAACAGACAGGGCTTCTTTTTGTGCAGAAGGGAGACAGGCCCCACTTACTGGCAAAAACTCTTTTTTTTTTTTTAAGATTTTTATTTATTTATTGAGAGAGATAGTGATAGAGAGAGAGCATGAGAGGGGGAGAGTCAGAGGGAGAGGCAGACTCCCCGCTGAGCAGGGAGCCTGATGCGGGACTCGATCCCGGGACTCCAGGATCATGACCTGAGCC
>NW_028066666.1:0-387 GCF_054177405.1 Leptonychotes weddellii
CTGCCGAAGGTGGGGCCAGCAGGTGCTTGTAGGGGACAGCAGCATCTATCCCAGCTGGGGGCTCCTTGGACAGTCCCTTCACCTCTTCTCCTGCCAACCTCAGTCCCAGAAGGACCTGGAACCAGAGGGTCAGTGCTTGGAGAGGCCACAGGGGACCTGCACGGCACCACCCAGGGAGTCAGCAATCGCCAGGACCCTGTCAATCCGGGGGGCTGGTGTGGGGGGAACCCCACACTGGGTTGGAAAGGTTTGGGTACAGTTCCTGGCTCAGCAAGGTCCTTGAGCCTTTCCCCACTTAAGACTGGGTGTCTGTGGCCCTCACGGGCTGTCAGTGATCACTCAGTATATACCCGGGCATGGGTTGTACCACTCATGTCTTTGCTGCAA
>NW_028066667.1:0-387 GCF_054177405.1 Leptonychotes weddellii
CTGGCTGCCCGGGGACCAGCAGCCCGCCTGATCCCCCCAGTGCAAGCCCCTCCCCTCCCCCCTCTCCTGCTCCCTTGGCCAAACCGCCATCCATCAGCCTGGCAACACCTGCCGCTCTCCGCGCTCCCACGTTCCGCTGCCTGCCCTGCCTCCCGCTGGACTCAGGGGACCACAGGCACCCAGCAGCCCCTCGAGGACCCCAAGGCAGGGCTGCCCTGGCCTGGAGGCCGTAGCTCTCTGTCCTGTTAACCCCGGGGAGAGCCCCCAACCAGAATACTTCCCAGCAGGAGCCTGGCCCTGCGCAGCCTGAGCTGGAATTGCCATCCCGTTTCACAGATGAGAGAACTAGGGCACCCAGGCTCCCCTCCCCTTGGCTTTGCACCTGCA
>NW_028066668.1:0-387 GCF_054177405.1 Leptonychotes weddellii
CTCAGATTTGTTGCTGAAGGGTTTTTGCTTCACCTCGTTGACTGTGTCCGGGCTTCGCGGGCGCCTGCTCGCCCTACGCCGGAGGTCGCGGCAGCGAACGCGGGGACGGCTCCTCGCGGCCGCTCCCGCTCCCGGGGGCTGCCTCCAGCCGCGGGGCCGCCCAGCGCGGGTGTTTCCGGGTGGTTCCGCGGAACCTTAGGGCGCTTCCCTCCGGGGACGTACCGCCAAACGCCGCATTTCGGAGTCTCTGGAAGCAGTGGATTTTGGAGTAACCTAACGTCCGTCAGTTTGTTTCCAGTGGTTTTCTGTTTTTAGGTGCTGGTTTTTATTTTTTACTTAATTTCTTTAAAATGCATAGCGGACAGCCACATGGTCCCAAGTCGAGAC
>NW_028066669.1:0-387 GCF_054177405.1 Leptonychotes weddellii
TGTTACAATATGAACCCTTTTATCTCTGGCTTCTTTCGCTCGAAGTTATATTTGTGGAATTCAGCCATGCTCTTCTGTATAAATGGAATTTGTATATTTTCATTGTTCTATTGCATGACATTGTGTGAATATACCAATGTACTTTCTCTTCTTTCTGCTGTTGATGGGCAATCATTGGGTTGTCCATATACTGAAGATTTGTTTCCCATTTGGGGCTGTTACAAAGATTAGTGCCTTTGTTCGCCTTCTCATGTTCATCGGTCGTATTTCTATGGCACATGATCCCAGGCATGGAATTGATGGGTCACGGGGCATGTATATGTTCAGCTTTGATAGACATTGTTGAATAGTTTTCCAAAGTGCTTGTGCTCTTTATACTCTCACCAG
>NW_028066670.1:0-387 GCF_054177405.1 Leptonychotes weddellii
CTAGTGATGTTTTTAAAGGACCATCCTAATGTTTGTGTTGAGAATAGCCAAACTGGAAGTATAAATCTGGATGCTGTTGGCAAACAGGTGGTAGTTAAAACCATGAAAACTGATGGAATCACTAAGTAAGTGATAGAAAGAAGAGGGTCAAGGACTGAGTCCAGAGGCACTCAGCATTAGAATGAGTGCCTACCTCCATACATCCATTGTCTTGTATTTATAAATATTTTTTATTGTATATTTGTATTTTTATTAATTAAACTAAAATATTCCTTATTTGAGTACATACATATATGAGACGTATAAATGTGCTACAGCATCTAAGAGAGATGGTTAAGGTAAAGTCAAGCTCAGCTGTCATTGACTATTTTGCCCTTAAAATACTCT
>NW_028066671.1:0-8062 GCF_054177405.1 Leptonychotes weddellii
GCAGATGCTTAACGGCTGAGCCACCCAGGCGTCCCTCCTTTGTATTCTTATCTTCCTTATGGATTTGTAAACCCCTTTGGGGGTAGGGATTTAGTCACTGATCTTTGTAGTTACCCCCATGTAGCCCTTACAAATTTGCTGAGTCACTAGAATATGGTAGTTGTCCAGTAGAAATTTCTAAAATTAAACAACTGAAATAAAGATCACATTTCATTGGTTTTAAAATCCTTATTTATGTTCACATTCAAACAACTCCAAAATCAGAATGAACCTTACGTTCAATATCCTTTTACGATTGCTATCAGCAGGGCACAGCAGTGGTGCTCTGGCTTGGAAGAAAATCAGAGACACTATTTCTCTATAATTCTGAATTATAAGTGTTCTTAGTGACAAAGAAAGATGTTGGGTAGACAACCACAGTCATCAAAAACTAGGATTAAAAGAGTTGGGTTGGTTCTGAGTGTGAAATTTTAAGAATAATTTAAGCAATTTATTTTTCTTTATTTTCCTTTTTACATCTACTAATGGGTGATACATGGTTTAAAAGAAAACCTAAGTATAAACAGATCTGAAAGACTTCTTTCAGTAACATTCTATCTCGTAAGAAAACACTGTGGTAGCTTAATTGGCATGTTTTACTTTGTAGTGAGACATAAAATAATGGCATATCTTGCAATTACTATATATTGTATGGCCTACGATTTTATAGCAGATAGTACATTCTTCAGAGTGTCTTGATTTATATCTAACACCTTGCAATATTTTGAATATAGTATGCTTTCGGTTAAGTAGCATATTTCTAAGAGTTTGGATAATAACAGATAACAAAACCACCATAATTCATGTTCACAAAATCACAAATGTTAATCTCAATACACTCAATTATGTTTTGCTTCCATTATAATCCTCCATCATGAGAAATTTTCATTTGCTTGTGAGAAGAGTGGGGGATCTAAGTATCCATTTTAAATTTAGAGCCATTGGTGTCCAGCCTCCATCCCCAACACAGGACCATGCCAGCTGAAGTGAGACATGAAGAAACACAACCTCCTTGCACCATAACTTACATCCTCCAAACTGGGGGGATAACATCTCCTCTAAGATGTGGTACCAGCTCACCAGGTGGCAGCAGCCATACTAGAACATCAGGGCTACCATTGACCTAGTGACTCACCTTTTATGTCAATTCCTCAAATACACTTTGTCTTTTATGATCTCTGACTTTTCCACGTCTTTCCCTAATCTCAGTCTGTTAAAACTCTACCCAGCCTATAGAACCTGATGTAAATGTCACTAGATATTTCCTAATAACCTCAGCCAGAAGTTACTGTAATTTTTTATATGTCTATAGCTTTTGCTTATGCCTCCCAAACACTGTATCATAGGGCGATTAATTGAGATATTTTATTTTCACTGATAGTATAATCCGTGAGTACAAGGTAATATTTTATAGATCTCTATATAATCCCACAATTTAGAGCTCTGCTTCTAATAGGGACTCAATAAATGTTTATTAAATATTAAATTGATACATTTGCTAAATTCCTAAACTAATACACAATCTGTATAATAATGTTTAATGCTCTATGCCATATTTGCATTTTAATGATTTTTTTTTTACTAAGAACATATAAAAACTATTCAATGGAACAGTTTCATAGTATCATTAAGAATATGTTACGAAAACTATCCAATGCAAATATAAAGCATGATTATTAAGATTCAGAAATCTTAGTTTCCATTTATAATTAGACATCATTCATCAATTATAAATAATTTTCTACGTATGTTAGACATGTATGCAATATTTGAGGAAATGTTTTTATATTCAAAATTGTTTTGCGATAGCCTGGTTAATCCCAGAAATCTATGTGGTAACATTCTCTAGGCCAACTTACCTCTCACAATTATGTTGGTGGACTTTTTTGCAGGGTTTCCCACATTATTATTGGCGATGCAGCTGTAAATACCAGCATCTTCTGAGGTGATGGCAGGTATGGTCAACGTTCCTCCATTTAAAACAGTCTTTTCAGGCAGAGTCCCAAAGGACCTGACCCAGGTGAGAGTGGGTGCAGGCTCTCCTCCTGTCGTAACACATACTAATGTTATGGCCTCTCCAGGATTTACGACTATAGGGTCATCCACCAAGAGTTTAATTGACGGAGATGCTAAAAGACATAAACAGAAGAAAAACATGCACTATTTAGATCTGTTACAAGTGGAATTCCACAGCATGCTTTATATTTATTCAAACAATTAAAATGGCATATTCTTTTCCTTTGCCAAGATCTTATTGTATTAATCAAGTTTAAACCACATATAATGGTTACATACATTAATTACATGGTATAAACCTGTAGAAGTGTATTAAGAATCTTACACATAGAGAGAGAGGAATCAAAATTTGTGTATTCTGAGATTATTGTTCCAAAATCAGAATGACAAGAAGGATTAAAGTTTTTAAACAAAAATCCCTTTCTCTTTGAATGCTGACAATCACCATTTGTTTCTGTCCTTCCAGGTATAAATATTGCAGCTGTTTAGTCCTTGCATTTTCATGGTGGAGATTGTCAATTATTTAATTTTGGATCATTCGGAGGTGAAATGATACATTTTTGTACCTGAACACAACTGAGTAAGAGATAAAGGCATAGATCATTCCAGTCTTTTACCAAGCAGTGGGCCTGGTTTTTTATCTTGAAGGGAATAAAAAAATCATGTAATTCTAATGCAGTCTCCATACTTCACCTCTCACCTCTCCATTCACAAAAGGTCTAGACAGTGAGTTCTCATCACCACTGCTTTAAAACAAACAAACAAATGAGAGCTCAAACATAGTCACCAAACTGTGCCTCCTACCACTCGAATGTTTAGTTTATAATAATCTCCCCAGTGAAAATAAGTCATTTGCAATCTTTCAGGTTAAAAAATACAAAGATAAAATATCCATTCAGAAAAAATGCTGTGTTAGACTTTTCATCAAACACTCAAAATAGAAACAGCACAAAAATATGTATGTTCACATATAGCACTTCTTTTCTGCTTACATTGCAGTGCTGGCCTACAACAATGCATCCCTAAAGAAAAACAGGGGGGATGCAGTATGCTGGTGTTTGATCTCACATATTCAGAGATATTTTATGCCAAAGTCAAAACTGTATTGTATGAAATCAATCCATATTAGAAACACTTAACGTGTTCAATTGTACTGTGTGATTTTTTCACTATTAACTTCAGCTTAGACTTGGAGAGTGTTTTTCTCAGAATAAAAGGTAAATTCTTGTGTGGTCTTATATTTGTCTTCCTTGTTAAAACAAAACAAAACAAAACAAAACAGAGGAGAGCAAGAAAACAATTCCCTGTTATCATGGTTCTGTGGGATAGACACAGTTTGCCTGGATGACATTTTTAAACATAATTTTTGCATGTTGGTCCTTCTAACATCATTTTAAGTAATATGGAAGTTTTCAAAGTATCTTAATAGCCCTTGTGAGGTGTTGACTTTAAATTATAAAGATTTATGACTAAAATTAGAAAATGTACATAGTGAAAAGAATATGCAAAAGGCAATCATTTAGTAGAAAAGAAAATTCTCTGAAGAGTTAAGGTTGTTAAGCTGACAAGAGATATTACTATTTAAACATTTCAAAAATAGATATTATATTTAATTATTGATATATTGCCATGAAGAAGTAAAAGAAATCCCTATAGCCCAATTGAGCCTAATTTATACTATAAATTGTATTATCTTACAAAGGTGTTCAGTTAAAATATAATTCTAGAGATTCCAACTTTTGTATCATATTAACAAAGTTCATTTGTTTTACATCATATTGTAGTAAAATTAAAAGTCCCAAGGCTTAGGGGCCATTAATAGCATATGTTTGGACTATGGAAACATACAATGGTTACATTATCTCATGAAATATTTGCCTCTGAAATTGACTTGTACAAAGATGATTTGTTTTTCTTTCTTTTCTTTTCTTTTTTTAAAGATTTTATTTATTTGTTTGACAGAGAGAGACAGCGAGAGACGGAACACAAGCAGGGGGAGTGGGAGAGGGAGAAGCAGGCTTCCCGCCAAGCAGGGAGCCCGATGCGGGGCTCGATCCCAAGACCCTGGGATCATGACCTGAGCCAAAGGCAGACGCTTAACGACTGAGCCACCCAGGCGCCCGATGATTTGTTTTTCTATCAGACAGACAAATTTAAAGAAAAAAAGCTCAAGAAAATTCCAAACTTCAAAAAACAATACATACATAACAAGACCATTGTTTTACCTGTAATGCACTATGCAGAACTGTATTCACAATTGTATTTTAAAAAATCCTCTCTTTTCCAAAACTGAATTGAAAAAAGAATATTGTCCAACCACGTTTTGTTGAAGATGGCATTCATTTTTCTAATTATCCCTGATATTAAAAATACCCCAGGAGCACCTGGGTGGCTTAGAAAGTTAAGTGCCTGACTTGATTTTCGTTCAGATTATGATCTCAGGGTAGTGAAATCAAGCCCTGCACTGGGCTCTGTGCTGGGTGTGGAGATTGCTTGAGATTCTCTCTCTCCCTTGCCTTCTGCCCCTCCCCATCACCTGTTCTCTCTAATTCAACATTCTCATAGGGCTTTTCAAAGCTCATGAGCAAAGAAGTATTATACCTATTTCATCATCTACCTTGCAAATGTTATTTTTTCACTGTGTCCTTAAACTGTCCAACCATCCTGAATTTGCATTATAAGCTTCATCTTTAGCACTTATATAGCTGTACAGGAAATGAGAAAGAGCAATCTCATTACATTAAATCATGTAGGTAGCTGAATGTTCAGTAAATGCCTATAGCATGTGTTGGTCAGACTACCCCATCACTATATCAGTATAAACATGTAAGACCACACAGCTCATCAGTTTCCTTCTTA
Organism: Leptonychotes weddellii; assembly: GCF_054177405.1. Taxonomy (NCBI): domain Eukaryota; kingdom Metazoa; phylum Chordata; class Mammalia; order Carnivora; family Phocidae; genus Leptonychotes; species Leptonychotes weddellii. The sequence goes on from NW_028066671.1 coordinate 4,915, forward strand.
TTATGAGAAAAACGCAGTGTCCTAAAACATACTGTAAGATCTAGACATCCATACATTCTTCACAGCAACATTTGACAGAGATTATTATTTTACATTCATTGTTGAGTGATAAAAAAATTAAACATGAAGGTTGAAAAGGGGAATGATATCATTTTGAGGAATTCTGTTTAAAACAATGCTCCAGGATATGGCAGTATTTAAAACAATATTCATAAACAATCTCTAATTCAAGAGAGAGACTTTGCTACAGATATTGAAACCAACATGCATTTTTCACTATGTTAATATTCACAGACTGGATATTTCTGGAAATGACTGAAAAGACAGAGTAAGTGTGCTCCTTCATGGAAATTTACAGAAAAGTCTCCTAGAAGAGACCTAGTTCATAATATCAGGGTTCCAAACCAGGTTGGCACAACATCTTTTGTTATTATCATTGTTGTTGTTGTTGCTGTTGTTAGGAAGGAATGTTTTTAAGTGTGTTGCTTATTTTCCCTAGCACAACAAATTTCAATACACTCGTTCATTCAGTAAGTATTTATTGACTACCTATGATGTATTTAGTCCCTGTGATAGGCACTTGAGGTCTACTGGTGAAAAAAACAGTCAATGAATCACTGCACTCAGAAGCTCACATCATAGCAGGAAGAGAACTAGCCCTTTCCCTATGACTCTCATTGTCTTAAGTGACTTCATATATTTACATCACCTGCCTGTTCTCTGAAGTTATGTGCATTTATGATCCCTGATCAAGATGCTTATGCAACATGAGCAAAATTAGTAAGGAAATTTGCCAAAAGATATTCATTACAAAATGAAACTTTACAAAATAGAACAAGTGTCATTTACATTGGAATCTAATCATTGAACAAGATAAATGGAAAAATTAGAAATGGAACTTGTGTTCTAAGGTGAACAAAAGACAATAAAATCAGAAGCTTTATTTCAGTCAATAAACTATGTCAATAGTTGGGATACTAATACTTAATAGCCTTAAATGTCTTCATAAACATTGGGAAACATGATGAAAAAGAACTTTAAAACCACATATATCTCGCTCCTTTGGTTAACAAACCCTAACTATTCTTGCCAAAATGTGAAATCTTGGCAAAATTTGGTCTCATTCAAGTTTACAAGAATCAGAGCATTCATCTGCTGCTGCAGCCGGACCCTAGAGGTCATCCTTCATGGAGAGAAATCCAAGCTAAAAAACACTTCCAACTAAGGAAATTGTTGTCCATAGAATTTTCCTATTCTTTATAGAAGATACCAGGGGCTTAAGAATAGTGCCAGTTTTAAGAGATGTCCTCTTCACAAGATCAGTGGAGCATGAATTCACTATACCTGCTGCCTGGAATTCTCTTCCAGTGCTTATCTACCTGGTAAACCAGTGGTCAGGTATTTTACCATGCTCAAATGTCAGTATCAATTCCTCACTGGATTCCTAGTTTTTTGCCTAAGCCAAATGAGTTACTTCCCTTTGTATGACCATAGCTGTTTATAGTAACCACCCTTCATGCCCCACTATGACAATTAGAGCTTTTACCCCTACCCTTTCACTGTTAGATATTTAGGAATATCAGGGTGAAAAGGGTGATGTTTTTCATGTTTGTACCAACAGCAACCAGAAAAGGATCTCACAAAGAATTAAGTGCTCAATAATGTCTCATTAAATAAAAGAATGTTGAATTTAATGATCAGAGAACAAGATGCTCAACATCACTAATTGTCAGGGAAATCCAAATCTAAACCACAAGAAAATATCATATCACACCTGTCACGAGCGCCAAAAAAAAATAAGAGAAAAAGACAAGGAATAACAAGTGTTTTCGATGATCTGGAGGAAGTGGAACTCTCATATTACTGTTGGTGGGATTAAAAATTGGTACAGCTCCTATGGAAAACAGTATGGATGTTCCTCAAAAAACTAAAAATAGAAATACCATATAATCCAATAATCCCACTGTTAGGTATTTATCCAAAAAGAGTGAAAACACTAATTTACATATGCACCCCTATGTTTATGACAGCATTATTTACAACAGCCAAGATACGGAAGCTACCTGTGTCCATCACTAGACAAATGGATGAGGAAGGGGTAATATTAATGGAATATTACACAGTCATAAAAAGGATGGGACTGTACCATTTGAAACAACATAGATGCATCTAGAGGGTATTATGCCAAGTGAAATAAGTCAGACTGAGAAAGACAAATACCACATGATTTCACTCCTATGTGGAATCTAAAAACAAAACAAAAACCAAATGAATAAAAAAACAAAAAAGCAGAATCACACCCAAAATACAGAGACTAAACCGATGGTTGCCAGAGGAGAGGTGGGTGGAAGTATGGGCAAAATGGGTGACAGGAAGCAGAAGATACGGGCTTCCAGTTATGGAATGAATAAGTCACAGGAATAAGAGGCACAGAACAAGGAATATAGTCAGTGATATTATAATAGTGATGTATGATAACAGACGGTAGCTACGTTTGTGGTAACATATAAATTTGTCAAATCATTATGTTGTATACCTGAAACTATGGTAACATTGTATGTCAACTATATTCAAATAAAAATAACTATAAAAAATAAAGATTAGAGAACAAAAACTTCACTTAAGCCCCAACTATTCATTATAAACTTAACCAAAAAAAAAATAATAATAATATCATGAAAGAAGGTGACATATGACTCAGGATCTCATGACTCATTCATTGAAAAATACTAGTTATAAAGACCTGCCTGTTCTTTCATTGTTCAATCCATCTAAACCGAACCGTGCTTTATATTACTAACAAGGTGATGACAAGGAATTTCTCTATCAAAATTTAGTATACCACTAATATAAAATGAATATAGCATATTATTTATACTTTTTTATATTTAACTCTTTGCTCAGTTATGACACATACATTACTATTAATAAACTATATGATTAATCTAAATTATATTCCTAAAACTAAAATAAAGGGAGCATGGCCTTTGTCATAAGAGGACAGTAGGTAGATAATTCAATAGGGGCTTAAAAAAATCAGTCAGGATTGGGGCGCCTGGGTGGCTCAGCCGTTAAGCGTCTGCCTTCGGCTCAGGTCATGATCCCGGGGTCCTGGAATCGAGCCCCGCATCGGGCTCCCTGCTCTGCT
>NW_028066672.1:0-387 GCF_054177405.1 Leptonychotes weddellii
GACGATGGACTCTGAAAAACAAACTGAGGGTTCTAGAGGGGAGGGGGGTGGGAGGATGGGTTAGCCTGGTGGTGGGTATTGAGGAGGGCACGTTCTGCATGGAGCACTGGGTGTTATGCACAAACAATGAATCATGGAACACTACATCTAAAACTAATGATGTAATGTATGGGGATTAACATAAGAATAAAAAAAAAAAAGGAAACAGCCAATCTGAGTAGACAGAATTGTTTAACTGAGTAGGCAATAAATTCGAAAAGCCATTTCTCACATTCAGTATCATAGAGGTGACGCTGAATGGCATAATGGGCTCCTGTCTGGCAATTTTTACCAATTAAGTTTGGTTTTTAAAAAGACTGCTTGTTATAAGCAACCTTCGACTTAAGA
>NW_028066673.1:0-387 GCF_054177405.1 Leptonychotes weddellii
CTGGGTGGCTCAGTTGGTTGGGCGACTGCCTTCGGCTCAGGTCATGATCCTGGAGTCCCGGGATCGAGTCCCGCATCGGGCTCCCTGCTCGGCAGGGAGTCTGCTTCTCCCTCTGACCCTCCCCCCTCTCATGTGCTTGCTCTCTCTCATTCTCTCTCTCTCAAATAAATAAATAAAATCTTTAAAAAAAAAAAAAAAGAATCTGAATTAGAGCGTCCCTTTCAGTGGGAGAGACTGGAGAGGTTCTGTGGGGTCTTGTGGCATTGCCCCTTACCCCCCACTTTTGTCCTGCTTTTCCAGGGCCACACCAGTGTTTCATGGCCATCCAACTGTGATGGCAGATAGGAGGGTCATAGACATGGCTGTGAAAACACAGTTTTCAATCCA
>NW_028066674.1:0-387 GCF_054177405.1 Leptonychotes weddellii
ACAGGGCGCCTGGGTGGCTCAGTTGGTTAAGCGACTGCCTTCGGCTCAGGTCATGATCCTGGAGTCCCGGGATCGAGTCCCGCATCGGGCTCCCTGCTCAGCAGGGAGTCTGCTTCTCCCTCTGACCCTCCTCCCTCTCATGCTCTCTCTATCTCATTCTCTCTCTCAAATAAATAAATAAAATCTTTAAAAAAAAAAAGAGACAGGACATAAACTCAGAGCAAAACTTCCATATAATGTGTGATGATCTCACAACCTGGCGAAGGCAGGTTAGGGGAATAGCTAAAGTTATCAGAATAGAGACACAGGCTTAAAATATCAATCCTTATAGGATGCCTGGGTGGCTCAGTTGGTTAAGCGACTGCCTTCGGCTCAGGTCATGATCCT
>NW_028066675.1:0-387 GCF_054177405.1 Leptonychotes weddellii
TATAAACTCAATAAGTTAGCTTTTTTTTTTTTTTACTGGTTTTATTTAAAAATTAAGGTACAATTCACATAACATACAATTAACCATTTTGGGGGCTCCTGGCCAGCTCGGTCAGTGGAGCATGCAACTCTTGATATCGAGAATTCGAGCCCCACTTTGGGTGTAGAGATGACTTAAAAATAGAATCGTAGGGCGCCTGGGTGGCTCAGTTGGTTAAGCGACTGCCTTCGGCTCAGGTCATGATCCTGGAGTCCCGGGATCGAGTCCCGCATCGGGCTCCCTGCTCAGCAGGGGGTCTGCTTCTCCCTCTGCCCTCTTCCCTCTCGTGCTCTCTGTCTCTCATTCTCTCTCTCTCAAATAAATAAATAAAATCTTTAAAAAAAAAAA
>NW_028066676.1:0-387 GCF_054177405.1 Leptonychotes weddellii
TGCCTGGGTGGCTCAGTCGGTTAAGCGACTGCCTTCGGCTCAGGTCATGATCTCAGGGTCCTGGGATCGAGCCCCACATCAGGCTCCCTGCTCTACGGGGAGCCTGCTTCTCCCTCTCCCACTCCCCCTGCTTGTGTTCCCTCTCTCGCTGTGTCTCTCTCTGTCAAATAAATAAATAAAATCTTTAAAAAAAAAAAAAGAGGAAATATATTTATACCCTGACATTAAAAGTAGAGAAATAAATTCCCTTTGAATTTGAAAATTTTCGCCATTTTGCTCACACATGATATTTGAGATTATGCAAATTTCTCAGTGACAATTTATAAAAACACATATTGGCAGTACACTTGTAACAGTGGTTAAAAATATGAGCTTTTGGGCGCCTGG
>NW_028066677.1:0-387 GCF_054177405.1 Leptonychotes weddellii
CAATTTTTAAGGGTATGCCACCCACTCTCAGACGGTCTGCATACATGCAGTGATGAAATCTAATTCAATGATCCTCTAGGATCTTTATTTTAAAAGCCATGTGTTCTAATGCATCACTTTAGGAAAATTGGAAACATTTTATTTTATTGAGCTCTTTTAAGCTGTAAAGCACTACTAAAACACTGATGAAAAAAAAAAAAACTAGCACAGCATAAAAGGGCATAAAAGTGAAAAAATAAAGACCACTACTTTCCAACTTTCATTTGTGATCTCATGTTCATTAAGTGGAATCCCACTCCATAGAAAAAATAAATACTTTAAGATTGTCTTATGTATCCTTTCAGAAAATGCCTATGCATATATGTCAACAAGTACCCACACATGTGT
>NW_028066678.1:0-387 GCF_054177405.1 Leptonychotes weddellii
GGCGCCTGGGTGGCTCAGATGGTTAAGCGTCTGCCTTCGGCTCAGGTCATGATCTCAGGGTCCTGGGATCGAGTCCCACATCGGGTTCCCTGCTCAGTGCAGAGCCTGCTTCTCCCTCTCCCTCTGCCACTCCCTCTGCTTGTGCTCTTCTGTCTATCTCTCTGTCAAATAAATAAATAAAATCTTTAAAAAAAAAAAAGTAAAATAATAACACCACCATTTTGAAACACTTGGAATGATAGTTTTTGATGCATTTTCTCTTTACTTCTGTCAGAATTAATTATGTATTATATTGTAATTTTTTTTTCTAGTCCATGTTTGGGTAAAATAATATTTGTTGAGACAGGAACAATGATACTCAAGATAAATTACTCAAGAATGTTTCAG
>NW_028066679.1:0-387 GCF_054177405.1 Leptonychotes weddellii
CCCTACCCCCGGCTCCCCGCGGCCGGCGGGGCGGGCGTCAGTGTCCCCGCGGCCGCAGGCGCTGCGGCCCCAGCCCGCGCTTCAAGGCGACAGGGCGCTGCAGGTTGGCGCGCGCCGGTGTGGGCCGCCCGGGTCCCCGAATTGCGGCCCGGCCACATCTCCCAGGTCCCTGGACGGGCCCGGGGCCGCCCATCCCAAACCCCCCCCCCCCCCCGCCCCGCCTGGCTGCGCCTGGACCCGCGTCCCCACCCGGGCGCCCCTGCTCCTGGACCATCTCGAAGAGAAAAATTATTATCGGATTAGATGTACTTCGGCTCGCTCGGTTCCCCCCTTCCCCTCGGCGTAATTATTATAATTCCAGGCAAGCCGTCGGAGAAGGTTCCTGTG
>NW_028066680.1:0-387 GCF_054177405.1 Leptonychotes weddellii
GTCCTAATTCCTCACAAGTATTCCTGCCCTTTCTGCCTACTCCCCACAGATTATATTTCCTTTTTATTCATTCAGGTACTTACTATGCACTCCCAGTTACTAATCTCACACACATAGATTTATGAGGTCTTTCTATAGTAAAGAGAACCCAACTCACATTTAAGAGGCACCAATTTTGAGCCTGTTTTAAATTCAGACATTGCTTGAACCAGTCTGAGAAAACATATAATTCATCTAAGTTACGTGTCTTTCATGAATACAAATCTTCTTACGCATGGACATGAACCAGTTTTAAAATTTCCACTTCTGGGGCGCCTGGGTGGCTCAGTTGGTTAAGCGACTGCCTTCGGCTCAGGTCATGATCCTGGAGTCCCGGGATCGAGTCCC
>NW_028066681.1:0-387 GCF_054177405.1 Leptonychotes weddellii
CAGATTTACTCATAAAGTTTAAATATTTAGGTACTGTGAGGAGCTATTAGCATATGACTATACTTTTTATCCTGATTAAACAGTAAGGTTAAGTTAAGGTTTACAATATATATTTTACTATGAGTCTATGTTAGTTATTCATTATTTAATCACTTTATAAAGAGCCAAGCCTTACTGGATTTTGAATTATCATAGCTAAGAAATAATAATATTCATCTAAAGCGGTATATCATTTTGTTGTTCATCAGTTTGCTGAGCTTCCGAAGCTGAAGATTCAGATGATATCGTTGCTGCTGGTCGTAGACCTTGTTTCCAATCGATAACAAAGCCATTTTTATATCGTAAATCGGTAGCAGCAATTTTATCGCGTTCATCAGCCAACTGGTT
>NW_028066682.1:0-8062 GCF_054177405.1 Leptonychotes weddellii
ATGGCAACCCCGAGCTGGGAGCCCGCGCCTGGGCTCCGCCTCTGCAGCCGGCTTCCCTGCTCCGTTACCTGGGAGCTCTGCCACACTCAGGCACCCCCGGTCTTTCTGTGACCCCGAGGGTCCTGAGACCACACTTTCCCGCGAGGGTTCCACCCCCTGCTTAGCCACCGGAGTGACGTCCCTCAGCGGAGCAGACTTTTAAAAGTTCCGATTTTGTGCTCCGTGGTTCTATCACTTGCCAGAAGCGGCTGACGGAGGCCCCTCCCCCGCCGTCTGTCCTCCCGAATATCGCCTCGGATTCACTTCTCCGCATGTCCTACCTTCCAGCAAGTGGTCGCTTTTCTGATGAGAGAGTTGTTGGTATTCTTTTCTTCAATCTCCTGTTGAGTTTGTAGGTGTTCAGAATGGTTTGATCCCTATCCAGCTGAATTCCTGAGAGGAGACGAAATCCAGGTCTCCTACTCCTCCGCCATCTTGCTCCGCCCCCCTTTAATCTATTTTAAGCTATTTAACTTGTATTGGACTTCAAATAATTTTCAATAGTGAGAACTGAGATAAAATAGCACAAATGGACAACTTTTATGCTGGAAAAGATATTTTTAAGAAGCTCCTAATGAAAATGTTTCATCATATAATTAAAATTTCTTATGTCCCAGCAACTGAAAGCAATAGCTACATTGTTTGAACTCTTTTATTAAACAACTGTTGTTTAAAATACTGTATATGCTATATCTAAAGAAATATGCCCACTTGGATATTCTGAACTAAAAATACACATGGCACTGATCTCATTTCCATTGTAAATTCCAATCTGCATGAAATTAAGAGGCAGAGATTATTTGGAGGCAGATGGGCTTCTCCTTGGATGTTTTATTTGAGGTTAGTTGTTTAATTAGGTTTGCTCCAGTGCTAAGTAGTTATCCTGAGGGGTGCAGATCATGAGTCTCTGCATTAGCAGTTGAGAAGCTAGCACATCTACAAGTCAGCCAAGAAGGGAATACAAAGAGTACTCTATGTTTAGGAAGCTGGGCTTATTAAGCCAATGACCACATACATTTTTTTAAAAAAGATTTTATTTATTTGTTTGACAGAGACACAGTGAGAGAGGGAACACAAGCAGAGGGAGTGGGAGATTGAGAAGCGGGCTTCCTGCTGAGCAAGGAGCCCAGTGCGGGGCTCCATCTCAGGACCCTGGGATCGTGACCTGAGCCAAAGGTAGATGCCTAACGACTGAGCCACCCAGGCGCCCTGACCACATTTTATTTTTTTAATTTATTTTTTATTTATTTTATTTTTTTAAAAGATTTTATTTATTTATTTGACAGAGAGAGACACAGCGAGAGAGGGAACACAAGCAGGGGGAATGGGAGAGGGAGAAGCAGGCTTCCCACGGAGCAAGGAGCCTGATGCGGGGCTCCATCCCAGGACCCTGGGATCATGACCTGAGCCGAAGGCAGACGCTTAACGACTGAGCCACCCAGGCGCCCCATAAGTCCCTGACCACATTTTAAACGCTAGATAAATTCCGCTGTATTAGCTTAGATGAAATTATTTTAACTGTAGAAGGTTTTGGCTGGGAGGGTCCTAGGAGAAAGAATAATCAGGTATCAAGCATGGATTCCATTAGCCAGGTGGTGTGGTGCATGCATTATACATAGGATCTCATTTAATCCTCAGAACAATTTATGAGATAGGTACTACTGTTATTTTCATCTTACAGCCGAGGAAACAAAGATTTTAAGGGCAAATAATTTTCTCAGGGTAATTAGGGGGCCAGATGTTGAATTAAAGTTGGAATGCAGAGTATATTCTGCTAACAGTTCTGATATGCCCTTATTTTAGGAAACCATGTTTTACAGCTCACTGACTGGAGAGCTGGGGCTTGCATCTCAGTTAAGTGGATGGAAGTGCAATCAGAGATTTGCTGAGAAGTGCTTTCTTAAGATGATCACATCATATTTAAATGGATCAGAATAGTGCCAGAGTTCACTCCAGTTTGTGCAGCTGAGCACACTGCCAGTGTTTCAAGGATCAATTCCTTTGATGGGATTGCTACAAAATGCCCCATTATGGGGACGCAGTGGCTGTGCCAAAGCAGCTTAATGTACCTGTGAGGCCTCTAGGTGGCGCCCTCTGCCCTCAAGAGAGGTCACGACTGACTACGGGCAAGAAGTGTAAACTCTGAACAGGTGTTTAGAGCTGCCCTTGATCGCCTTTCATCTTTTGTCTTTTGTTGTCTCATTTCATCTCTGAAGTACCCCTTTTCCTTCCCTTCTAACAAAATCAGGTTCTAATAAATAAGGAGAAAGCTAATCAGCATAGGGCTTTGTGTTTGGTAAGCACTTAAGTATTCTTTAGAGCTTTTGATCCTCACACCAACCATTTGAGGTAGTTTTATCTCAACTTCTTTAAAATGAGTGAACAAAAACCCCAAGTTCTAAAGTGCCCAGAACCCTATAGTGATAGAGGCAGCGTTTGAACTCAAGCCTCTGACACAAAAAACCAATTTGCATGCCATAATCCTTCTGGGTAGGATGACCAGATAGTTTATCTTGACTGGGACAGTCATCACCTGTGCCTACTGCCTTGCCATAATTATTACTAGTGCCCCTTTTCATTTTCAGAGTGTCCAAGTTTGAATGATAGAGTCATGTTTGTGACACTAATGAAATCAGCCATAAACCTCTCCCCTTTCACAGTATTAAATTATAAGACTTTATCTCTAGTTTAGTGAAAACTTTCTTTCTATAAAGAAATCTCAGGCATCAATGAATAGGTGAGGGATGCTTACTTATTTGCTGAAGGTGTGTGAGTATTTCCATGAACTCTGTGAAGCCAAAGATGGAGAAACTGGCATCTTTTGCACTTCCTGAGATCCAGCTGGGCCCTGAACCTGCCTAATGTTGCTGTGATCTGAGTGCACTTGTAATACTTGTGTTAGTCAGGATTCCAGCTATGCAAATTACAAAACCTACATTCAGAGCTTGTTTAAGCCAATAAAGGAATTGAATTTTGAGGTTCATAACTTGAAGTTCAAAGACTTGGTCTTGTTTGGACACAGCTGGCACCAGAGCTTCAGTCTCTCTCTGTTTCTCTGTCTCGTGCTCTCCAGCTCTTTCCCATGCTTTTCCCTGCATGACCTTCATTTCTCAGAAAGGAACCTTCATTGCAGGGACAAAGAAAGTCATGAACAACTCGAGCACTGCATTCAACCTTTGGCACCAGCTAAAAGTCTAAGGCTGATTCTCCCTGGACTAACTTGGCTTATATGCTTATTCCTGAACGAATCATTGTAGTCAAAGGTACGGAATGTTTTAATTATATAGATGTGGCATCATGTGCCCATCCTGGAGCTTTATAGCAAGATTTGCGACAGCTTGAGAACGTAGATAGAAGTTGAAGAGGAGTGCTTCCCTTAAAGAAGATAAAAATAAAGAATGGGCAATGAATGGTGGGCAAAACAACACCACAAAACAAACCAAACATAAGCTGTTCACTGTTCTGCTGCTTTGCCTAATAGAAAAAAATAGGGAACGAAGGAGGTAGAAGTGGTGTAACTGGAAGGGTGTTATTTTCCTACAAGTGATATGAATGAGTGCCAGTCATGGCCCATATGACTCTGGCAGGGTGACAGAGATCCTAGGGCTTCCTCAAATTATGGAATACTACTTCATGCCTTTTGTTCTAAAGACTGAAATTGTGCATGCAGATTAAATTGCTTTTGAAACAGATTATCACAAACTAAGAGCTTCAAACAACACAAGCTTATTATCTTACAGTTGTGAAAGTCAGAAATCAAAACAAATTTTATGGAACTAAAAATTTAGGAACTAATGTACCTAAAAACACAGGTACATTAAGCTGCTTTGGCACAGCCACTGCGTCCCCATAATGGGGCATTTTGTAGCAATCTCATCAAAGGAATTGATCCTTGAAATACTGGCAGTGTGCTCAGCTGCACAAACTGGAGTGAACTCTGGCACTATTCTGATCCATTTAAATATGATGTGATCATCTTAAGAAAGCACTTCTCAGCACTGCTCCTTCTGAAGGCTCTAGGAGAGAAGCCGTTTCTTTGCTTTTTCCACCTTCTAGAGGTTGCCTGCATTCCTTGGGTCATTTGCCCTCCTTCATCTTCAGAGTTCATCAGTCCAAGTTCTGCTTTCATGCTCACATTTTTGGACTCTTACTCACCTGCTTCCCTCTTGTAAGGACCCTTGTGTGTATTTTGGGCCTCTCTGGTTTACCTGGATTATTCAGGATAATCTTCTCAATTCAAGATCCTTAACTCAATCACATCTTCAGAGTCCTTTTTGCCTTGTAAATGAACATATTGACAGGTTCTGGGGATTAGGACATGGGCATCTTTGGGAGAGCCATTATTCTGTCTACTACAGTGCACTTCTGTGAATTTGAGCAGCTCTGGCCTTCTCATTTAGAAATGGTTCAGCCATCACTCCCTGGATCTAAGCACTGAAGTTTTGGGAAATAAACACTTTGCCTTCAATCCAGGCCAGGCTAGATCTACCAAGTTTGGACAATAAGCAGTGGAAGGTAGATGATAACTGAAAGCCCCTTAGATATCATGACTTTGCCCTATAGTTTTAAGCCTTCTGTCTCACCCTGTATCCTGCCCCACTAGGTCCTTTTACCTTGCATCACCCACGGTGAACAAGTAGTAAATATAGGTTGAACCAAAAGGTGTCTTAGAGTCTTGAATGTTCTGTTGATGCAAAGCAGTTTTAGAGGAGAACCCTTATCCTAGAGCCAATGTTAGATTTGATGGAAACACCTGACAGCACCCAGAATTCTGTTGTTTGCTTGTGTGTTAAGGAAATTCATAATACAGTTTATGGTAGATAAATGGCATATAACCCTATAATGGCATATAACTTATTTATCTGTTCATTTATAAGAAACATTTATTGGGGGCTTATAACATGCTAACCACAGGTTATTCACTGCTTTTTAAAGTGCACCTGGTTCCACAGTGGAGTTTTTCCTTATCTTTGCTGAGATACCTGTATAGAGAAAACCAGTTAATATAGGGCAGGTGTTCTTGAGGTGGATAGCTTTACCAACATACATATGTCCATAGACTCATAAAGTCTGGAGTGGGGCCTAAAGAATATATACATTAAAAAATCTTCTCAGGTGATTGACACATACAACCCTGATTAAAAGTGGACTTTTTATTCTAAGGCACTCTAGTTGGAAAGGCTTTAAGGTCCTTTGCTCCTTTTTCAATCCCACATTTCATTATTGTGATGACGATAAGAGTAAAAATAAAGAGCTACCTGGCTAATGATGCAACCAGAGGTTAGGATTCTTTCAGTTGTTCAGTTCTTGAAAGCATGAAAGGACCCTGTAACATTCATGGGAAATCTTGACTTTTTTTGTGTATATAATGAGAGGAAATCTATGGAGTTTATTTCTGTTTCAGTTTTTAACTTGGATGAAACATATTTCTTAACTGCTTTTATGGTTATGGCTATTTGTATGTCAGACAACCATACAATAACTTTGTGAAAAGTTATTAAAATACCATTATTGGCTAGGGATGTCACAGTAACCTTTTATTAAAATTGAAATATCCTCCTCCTCTACTTCTTCCTTTCCCTTTCTTTTTGTTTAAAAATAAAAGAAACCCAACTGAGATTTGTTTAGGGAATTTATTGACATGTAACTTGGGGAGATAGAAGTAGTACAGTCTTTAAGCACTGTGAGATACAGAACTCAAAAAATGCACTCTTTCTCTCTTTTTCTTCACTGTATATGGGCCTCTACATAATAAAGAACTTAGCTTTGCCCAAAGAGAAGGTCTGGCCTTTGCCCTCAGTTTCCGGGAAGTAATATCTGGGCTCTTGGATGTATTCCTGATAGGAATATCTTTGTTTGTCTGGGGGCCTTGGGTCATATGTGTTGTCTTAAAAATGTGATTTAGGGTGGAGGTGGACCACACCTGTATAGTTTTAGGGTGGGGGTGGCCATGCCAAGATGACCAACAATGTGAGTTGGGGTGTGTGTTGGTGGTGAGCTTTAGGTAATAAGGTATTAATCTACTTAGAGACTGAGATCAGTCACATGGACAATCAATCATGCCTACATAGTGGAGCTCCAATAATAACTGAATACTGAAGCTCAGGTGAGCTTCCCTGGCTGGCAGTATGCTGTGCATATTGTCAAACATCAATGCGAAGAGAGTAATGCATCCTGATTCCAGGGGGTTAGGACAACAGAAACCCTTCATTTGTAAACTTTCTGGACTCTGTCCTATGCACTTCTTCCTTAGCTGATATTAATCAGCCTCCTTTTCCTACAGTAAACTATAACTGTGAGAATAATAGCTATCAGTGAGTTCTGTGCATCCTCAAAAATGTGGGTGGTTTTGGAAACTACTAGAATTTGCAGTTGGCATCAAGAATGAAGGTAGTTTTGTGGAGGGCTATGTGCCCTCTAACTTGGGGCAGTTGATTAACTCTTTTGCCCCTAAACTCTTTGCAGCCTTTAACTTCTCTATTGAAGACAGATTATTCCTATATGAAGCATGTGGAAGGGAGAAATTGGATGCAGACAGCTCTGGGCTTGCATTATTACAGTTAAGTAATCTCAGAGCATAGACAGAAAACATCTTTCTGAGAATCAGTATAAAAAATGTGGGGTAAGGGGTGTAAATGGTCTTGCTTGAGACATCAGTCCAAACTCTGGAATAATTATCATGGCTAATGAATATGATAAAATGATTAGAAACCCTGCCAGAATTACATGATATGGATGATGTGGGAGAAGAAGTTCCCCAAAAGAAATCAGTGAGTATGTGTGTGTGTTAGGGGAGGTGGGGGTGGAGTTTGAGAATGGTTTTGAAGTTGCCTGGTTAGGAAAAGAAGTTGGATAGAATAAGATAACCTGTTATCATTAACACCTTTCCTGAACACTAAAGCTCAGATAAAGTATGAGTTCTCCAAGTAGCCTCCCCAACCAAAGTTTAGTAAAGTTAGCAAAGTTTAGTAAAATTAGGTTTTACTGATCTGTGAGATCATGTCTCTGAGAGGATCTGGAGAATTCACAGGAAAATATTGGCTTAATTATGAAAACACATACTCACACCCCCAGTGATAACAGAATACGGTAGCCCAATGCTTGATTTCGTCATGAGGATATCTTTTTTTTTTTTTAAGATTTTATTTATTTATTTGACAGAGAGAGCGAGAGAGCCAAGCAGGGGGAGCAGTAGAGGGAGAGGGAGAAGCAGGTTCCTTGCTAAGCAGGGAGCCCAACTCAGGGCTCAGTCCCAGGACCCTGAGATCATGACCTGAGCCCAAGGCAGATGCTTAACCATCTGAGACACCCAGGCACCCCAAGTGTATCCATCTTAAGGGTTATTTTTGTTACAGTTTTGAGTCCATCACCAAAATAGTTCCCAGATATTGTTACTGTTGTCATTGTTTCTTTATAATGCTGAAAATTATAGTGTAATTTGATTGTTTTCAACAGAAATGGGAAGTCCCTGGGAACTTGAGCATTTTCCTCTTCTTACCACCCTCTTCTTTTTCTTCCTCCTTTCCTCTGCCATTTTATCCTGCCCTTTTTAATAAGTACTAAGAAATTGGAAATTTCATGATTAATCAAAATGGCAGTTTAATTCAAATAACTAGTAGAGCGGGGGGTGGAGCAAGATGGCGGAGGAGTAGGAGACCTGGATTTCATCTCCTCTCAGGAATTCAGCTGGATAGGGATCAAACCATTCTGAACACCTACAAACTCAACAGGAGATCGAAGAAAAGAATAGCAACAACGCTCTCATCAGAAAAGCAACCACTTGCTGGAAGGTAGGACGTGCGGAGAAGTGAATCCGAGGCGATATTCGGGAGGACAGACGGCGGGGGAGGGGCCTCCGTCAGCCGCTTCTGGCAAGTGATAGAACCACGGAGCACAAAATCGGAACTTTTAAAAGTCTGCTCCGCTGAGGGATGTCACTCTGGTGGCTAAGTGGGGGGTGGAACCCTCGCGGGACAGTGTGGTCTCAGGACCCTCGGGGTCACAGAAAGACCGGGGGTGCCTG
>NW_028066683.1:0-387 GCF_054177405.1 Leptonychotes weddellii
TAATTTCCCTGTGTAGATCCAGATATTCATTGGCATCATTTTCCTTCTGCCTAATGGTTCCCTTAACAATTCTTGTAGTGCAGGTCTGCCAGTGATGAATTCCTCCAGGTATATATATATAGATATATATAGATACATAGAGATATATAGAGAGATATATATAGATATATATATAGATATATATATATTGAAAATTTCTTTATATTACCTATATTTTTGAAAGATACTTTCATTTGGTAAAGAATCCTAGATTAACAGTTTTTCCTGTGAGTTCTGTAAAAATATTACTTCACTTCTTGTAGTTTACATTATTTCCCATGAGAATCTGCTGTCCTCTTTATTCCTCAGTATGTAATGTGTCTTTTTTCTTGTCTACTTTTAAGATTG
>NW_028066684.1:0-387 GCF_054177405.1 Leptonychotes weddellii
TCTGAAAAACAAACTGAGGGTTCTAGAGGGGAGGGGGGTGGGAGGATGGGTTGGCCTGGTGGTGGGTATTGAGGAGGGCACGTTCTGCATGGAGCACTGGGTGTTGTGCACGAACAATGAATCATGGAACACTTTATCTAGAACTAATGATGTAATGTATGGGAATTAACATAAGAATAAAAAAAATAAAAAAAAAAAAGTTTATCTTAAACTGGCTGGACTTAACACAGCTTGCTTGAAACATACCAGCTGTCTTCATTGAGAAGCACCTAGGGTGGTCAAGTGTCCATCCTAACCTGGCCTTCCATGATGTCTGCCTGTCTTCCTTACTGGGCTGTAAATCCCTGGAAGCCAGATTGTCTTGTTTACTGCAGTCTCTCCAGCATT
>NW_028066685.1:0-387 GCF_054177405.1 Leptonychotes weddellii
ATAAAGAACATGTGATGTGTTTATACACACACACACACTGGAATATTACTCAGCCATAAAAAGAAATGAGTTCTTGCCATTTGCATCAATGTGGATAAACATAGAGTGTACTACACTAAGTGAAATAAGTCAGAGAGACAAATAGGATTTCACTTACATGTGGAGTCTAAAAACCAAACCAAAACCAAACCAAACCAACAAACAAACCTTCAGAGAAACAGACTCATAAATACTGAGAACAAGCTGGTGGTTGCCAGAGGGGAAGGGGTATGGGGAGACAGGTGAAATAAGTAAAGGAGATTAAGAAGTACACACTTATAGGTGTGAAGTATATAAGTCAAATGAAAAGTACAGCATAGGGAATATAGGCAATAATATTGTAATAAC
>NW_028066686.1:0-387 GCF_054177405.1 Leptonychotes weddellii
CTAGGAAATTTTTGTGGATTCCTTGGGATTTTCTATGAAGACAGTCATGGCACTGGTGAATAGAGTTTTATATCTTCTTTTCCAATCTAAGTATCTTTTGTTTATTTTTCTTGTCTTACTGCACTTGCTAGAATCTCCAGTTCTTTTTTTTTTTTAAAGATTTTATTTATTTATTTGAGAGAGAGAATGAGAGAGAGAGCATGAGAGGGGGGAGGGTCAGAGGGAGAAGCAGACTCCCTGCCGAGCAGGGAGCCCGATGCGGGACTCGATCCCGGGACTCCAGGATCATGACCTGAGCCGAAGGCAGTCGCTTAACCAACTGAGCCACCCAGGCGCCCTAGAATCTCCAGTTCTATGTTGAATGGAAGTGGCAGGAGATGACATCCT
>NW_028066687.1:0-387 GCF_054177405.1 Leptonychotes weddellii
TTATGAAATGTCTATACTACCCAAAACAATCTACACATTTAATGCAATCCCTATCAAAATGCCAATAGCATTTTTCACAGAATTAGAACAAATAATCATGTGGAACCACAAAGACCTCTAATAGCCAAAGCAATCCTTAGAAAGAACAAAGCTGGAAGTATCACAATCCCAGATTTTAAGACGTACTACAAAGCTATAGTAATTAAAACAGTATGGTACTTGAACAGACATTTTTCCAAAGAAGACATCCAAATGGCCAACAGACACATGAAAAAGTGCTCAACATTGCTTGGCATCAGGGAGATTCAAATCAAAACCTCAATGAGATATCACCTCGCACCAGTCAGAATGGCTAAAATTAACAAGTCAGGAAATGACAGACGTTGG
>NW_028066688.1:0-387 GCF_054177405.1 Leptonychotes weddellii
ATTTTTACAGGATCCTGGAGGTCAGGCTAAGGTCAAGCAAAGGTTGCCTTTTGCTTCTAGCAAAGTATTACCATGGAGGCAGCTGACCTCCTTGAGGAAGGTCACCCTGCCTGTCTCAAGTACTTGTCAATAGTCTGTAAGTTACAAGGAAGTTTAAATTTTTTTTTTTTTTTTTTTTTTTGCCTTTATTCTCCACATCAGGTAGAGTACAGTCTTTAGGGCTCAAAGAAGCAACTTAAGTTACCTCCTGTGGTATCTGGAATGAAGCTTTGCATTAAAGTTCTGTTGCTATAGATCAGGATGGTAGGCACAGGGACACAAAGCCTGAAGTTTGGGAGAGTTCCTTGCAAACGTTTTGGAGAACTTAAATAAATAATACTACAGGAA
>NW_028066689.1:0-387 GCF_054177405.1 Leptonychotes weddellii
CTAGTGATGTTTTTAAAGGACCATCCTAATGTTTGTGTTGAGAATAGCCAAACTGGAAGTATAAATCTGGATGCTGTTGGCAAACAGGTGGTAGTTAAAACCATGAAAACTGATGGAATCACTAAGTAAGTGATCGAAAGAAGAGGGTCAAGGACTGAGTCCAGAGGCACTCAGCATTAGAATGAGTGCCTACCTCCACACATCCATTGTCTTGTATTTCTGAATATTTTTTATTGTATATTTGTATTTTTATTAATTAAACTAAAATATTCCTTATTTGAGTACATACATATATGAGACGTATAAATGTGCTACAGCATCTAAGAGAGATGGTTAAGGTAAAGTCAAGCTCAGCTGTCATTGACTATTTTGCCCTTAAAATACTCT
>NW_028066690.1:0-387 GCF_054177405.1 Leptonychotes weddellii
CTGGGTGGCTCAGTTGGTTAAGCGACTGCCTTCGGCTCAGGTCATGATCCTGGAGTCCCGGGATCGAGTCCCGCATCGGGCTCCCTGCTCAGCAGGGAGTCTGCTTCTCCCTCTGACCCTCCTCCCTCTCATGCTCTCTGTCTCTCATTCTCTCTGTCTCAAATAAATAAATAAAATCTTTAAAAAAAAAAAAAAAAAATGATGAGTCATGGACTGTATGTAGAGGTGATTGAGGAATTGTTGGAGGGGAGGCCACATGGCCCGTTCAGTAGACAACAAGGAGCCATTTTTGGTTAGAGATAACATGATCAGGGAGTGACGGATTCCCCCAGGACCAAAAACAGTGATAATGACAAAGAGGATGAGATTTGAGGAAAGAGACATGGA
>NW_028066691.1:0-387 GCF_054177405.1 Leptonychotes weddellii
ATGTGGGGCTGCCACAGATCTTCTGTTTAAAACAAAACAAAACAAAACACGGTTTCTTTGAGGTGTAATAAAGCAAAGCTCGATAAAATGATGTGTGCCTGCTCTCAAGTGTAGCTTCTCTGACCCCCGGAGGGCCACGGGGTGCTAGGGAATGGTCATTTCACAAGTGGTCTAAGTTACGTGGCCCAACCGCCCACGGGAAGACAGTGACAGGACTTGGGGCTGTGCCTTGTTGGCCCCAAGCTCCGGCGTCTCCACTTCCTCTTTCAAAGGTACAAGCCCTTCACTCGCCCTGCCAATTTTGGAATGCTTTATCTCTGTACCAAAACCAGTTTTGCACTCGAAAGGGTGTCAAACATATGACCTGAGAAGACTAAACAAACTCAC
>NW_028066692.1:0-387 GCF_054177405.1 Leptonychotes weddellii
TGGCTCAGTCAGTTAAGTGTCTGCCTTTGGCTCAGGTCATTATCCCTGGGTCCTGAGATCGAGTCCCACATCGAGTCCCACATCGGGCTCCCTGCTCAGCAGGAAGCCTGCTTCTCCCTCTCCCACTCCCCCTGCCTGTGTTCCTGCTCTCGCTGTCTCTCTCTGTCAAATAAATAAATAAAATCTTTAAAAAAAAAAAGAAAAGAAAAGAAAAAGAAGTTCAAGTCCTACTTCCTACTAAATGACGGCCCCACTAGATTCTTTTCACACATGAAGCACTACATATTGCTTACAAGCCAACCTGGCAGTGCGTGCTTCAACCCCGCATCTCTCCGCCTGGCTCTGAATCCTGACTCCACCTTCTACTAGCTGTTGAGTCACAGCAAG
>NW_028066693.1:0-8062 GCF_054177405.1 Leptonychotes weddellii
TGCCTTCGGCTCAGGTCATGATCCCAGGGTCCTGGAATCGAGCCCCGCATCCGGCTCCCAGCTCGGCGGGAAGCCTGCTTCTCCCTCTCCCACTCCCCCTGCTTGTGTTCCTGCTCTCGCTCTCTCTCTCTGTCAAATAAATAAATAAAATCTTAAAAAAAAAAAAAAAGAAAATAGACTATGGACTCTGAGAAACAAACTGAGGGTTCTGGAGGGGAGGGGGTTGGGGGGATGGGTTAGCCTGGTGATGGGTATTAAAGAGGGCACGTATTGAAAGGAGCACTGGGTGTTATACCCAAACAATGAATCATGGAACACTACATCAAAAACCAATGGTGTAATGTATGGCGATTAACATAACATAATAAAATTTTAAAAAAAAGAAAATATTCTTATTTTACCCTTTCGTTAAAAAATATATTTGGCTGTAAAATTCTACATTCAAAGTTCTTTTCCTTTACACTTTCAAACTGTTTTCTTTTTTTAACGTCCTGATTTGCCATTTAAATATCTGATTTGCAAGTTAATTCTCCTGTGTGTGTGTGTTTGTGTGTGTGTGTGTGGTGTTGGCTGTTGTGATAGTTAATTGTATATGTCAACTTGACTGGGTTCTCATGCTCAGACATTATTCTGGATGTGTCTGTAAGGGTGATTTTGGATGAGATTAACATTAACACTTGAATTGGTGGATTTGGAATAAAGGAGATTGCCCTCCATAAAGTGGGTGGGTTTCATCTAATCAGTTGAAGGCCTGAGTAGACCAAAAGACTGATGCCCCCACCCCAACTAGAAGGAATTCTGCAGTGGTCTGCCTTTGGCTTTTAACTGCAACATCAGCTGTTTTCTGGGTCTCCAGTGTGCCAGCCCACCCTAGAGATTTTGGACTTGCCAGCCTCCATAATTGTGTGAGCCAATTTCCTAAAATACTTTTCTCTCTCTCTCTCTATAAACACATTGTATTGATTCCATCCTCTGGAGAACCTTGACTAATTCATAATTTCATTATGAACTACTTTAGGAACTTCTTGAATTGATGTCCTGACAAATCTGAAACTTGACAAATCTGAAACTTTTTCCAGGGTTTTTTGTTTTTTAACTATGCTGTGTGGCTCATGACCAGTCTTTTCAATTCTCTTTTATTCAGAATAACTATTGGTCAACATTTCTTCAAATATTTCCTTAATTTGTTTTTTCTTCTCTTGAACAGATTTTGACATTCATTTTTCTTTTGCATTTCCAATTTTTGTTTCTTCTATTTCTTTTTCTTGATCTAACCTTCTAACTTACTAGTTCATTCTTCGGCTATTTCCATTCTGCGATTTAGCTTATCTGTTTTATTCCTTTTCCAGACTATTATAATTTTCATACACAATATTTCTCTTTGGCCATTTAAAACTTCTTATACTTGCTTCACTTACATATATCCTTCCTTGTGTCTTTGAAATGATTATTTTAAATTCTTATTCTGTATTCCATTATTTCTGCTTTCTCTGGCACAAGTCTATATAGGTTGTTCAGTTGTTTGTTTTTTTAAGTTTCCTAAATACGTGCTATATCCTTTACATGGCTTTTTATTTCTCTCAGAAGTATCCACTGTCTTAATGGATGATATGGTTGTAGGGAGTTCTTAAGTCCAGAAGTTTGTACATCTTCTACTAAAGTTAGATGAGTGTGTACTGCAAAGGAGGAGTCATCTCAGGCATTACAGTCGGGGTCTGACCACTCTCAGTTTGCAGCCTCCTCTCTACTAGACTACTTTGCAGTCACGAAACATCCACATAGATCATTCATAGGATAACCAACAGCTAAATAATTTAGAGTTTGTTATTTTGTCATTTGTGATTACCGCTTCAGCAATACCCTAGGGCATTGCTCAGTTGGTTAATCGTCTTCCTTCAGTTCAGGTCATGATTCCAGGGTCCTGGGTTGGAGTCCCATATGGAGGTCCTTGCTAGGTGGGGAGTCTGCTTCTCCCTCTGCCCTCCCCCTCGTACCCACTCTCTCCCTTTCTCTCTCTCTTTCTCTCTCACAGAAGTAAATAAATAAAATCTTTTAAAAATATAATAAAATAAAACAATTCCTTATTTCTCTCCTCTGACTTGACTTTATAAAAAGTTTCTCCCCCAGTATCTCAAGAGACCATAGCATTGGGGTCCTTTGGAGTACAGACAAAAATTTAAATTTGGAAATGGACATTAAATTAAAGCTGAGTCATCTCAACAGAGTACTTGAAGATTGGCATTAACATGCTCCCAAAACCCCTCAGTAGTACTTACCTGAAAAAAATACTTTTATTCCATCTCTGAATCCAGTAAACTAAAGCATCTTACTGTTAGCTCTGCCCTTGGTGCGAGAGCTAAGTTTCTTGTTTGTTCTCTGATGTTTTGTTCTCTATTCCCTAATGTGATTTTGTTACTGCACATCTTTCTTGGACTGTCAGATAAAATGGATTGGGCCAAGGTCCATGAATCAGACAATTTCTCTGCCTGAAGTTGCAACTTCAGCTCAAGTTGTTCCAGTTGGCTCTTTCCTGCTTTTTGAGCCTCCACTCAAGGTGATTAATTTTTATCCTTTTAACTATTTAGCAGAGAAGAACATTGTCAGTGGTCAGGAATTTTCACATTGACCCTGAAATCTCTCTTTGATTTAACTCGTGCTCTTAAATCTTTCATTTCCTCACATGTATATTTTCAATTTGGTTTTATTATTAACCTCAATAAGGCTAGTTACATGCAGATCATGCATTCCAGAAGTTGTAGCCAAATATTCCCCTAATTTCTTCAATAGTAGTGATCTAGGAAGACCCGCAAATTGTGCTAAAAAGAGAGAAGAGGGGAGATTAGCTGATAGCCTGTCAAGAAATGCTGGTCAGAAAAATATCCTCAAAGACAAATATTTTGTTAAAAGTTGGAAAAAGTTGGGACGCCTGGGTGGCTCAGTTGGTTAAGCATCTGCCTTCAGCTCAGGTCATGATTTCAGGGTCCTGGGATCAGGCTCCTCGCTCAGTGGGGGGCCTGCTTCTTCCTCTGCCTGCCACTCCCCTTGCTTGTGCTCACTCTCTCTCTCTCTCTGACAAATAAGTAAATAAAATCTTAAAAATATAAAAATAAATAAAAGTTGGGAAATTTTAAAATACAATTTAAATTCTTTTCTAGACCCCAAAACATTGCTGTCTAACTATATATTTGCCAGTTCTTCCTTTGCCATGATATTTTCACCATAATCTAAATGTGTTGTAAGATGTTTTTCAAAAAATTTTCTGAGGTGCATTGTCTCTGGAGACATGAATTTACAAAGACGACCATTTTGTTTATGTAATTTCTGTAGAAACACTTTGCAAAAGCTCTTTGTATAACCAAACAAAGAATTTTAAATGAACAAGGAAAGCTGCCTGGACCTCAGATTCTTTGTCACAACTGACTTAACTTACATATTTTGCTCACTAATAGGAATGCCACTACAGTCATTATTCAAAGGGTTTTTTCCTGGTGCGCCTGGGTGGCCCAGTCAGTTAAGCTTCCAACTCTTGATTTCAGTTCAGGTCATGGTCTCAGAGTAGTGAGATTGAGGGTCCTGAGATCAAGCTCCAAGTCATGGAACCCCGTGTCTGGCTCCCAGCTCAGCAGGGAGTCTGCCTGAGATTTTCTCCCTCTTCTGCCCTTCCCCAACCCCGCCCCCCGCCAACATGCACACATTCTCTCTCTCAAAATAAATAAATAAATAAATCTTTTAAAAAGAGGATATTTTTCTATAGTACATATAATTTTAACATGCATGGGTATTTTTGTTTGAAAGATTATTTACATAAATTTGTAAGGATGTAGAAGGGGACTGTCAATCAATCATATTGGTTACAATGAGAAGTTAATAACTTAATAGAAAGAAAAAGACAGTAAATGGAGACAAATACATTCCTCACATATGCTAACAGGCATACTTCAACATAGACACATATGTATCCACAGAGCACATATAACACTCACTTATAAACATCCATCTCAATGCATACATGCTCTTCCTAAAATACACACATACATACACACACAACTCCCAAACCTTGTGTACACACAATACCTCATATTTACGTACATACTATTCTAAATCCCAACATACATGCAGATAGTACACTCATTCCATACATATAAACACATAGACCACAGCCAATATTAGCATATAACTATTATTCACAGTCTTAACATATATACTTCTTAACACATACATATCAATATTCAAATGCATCAGCATACTTCCTCTCTCCTCTCCCCTACCTTCTTTGAAATTAAACTTTTCCTCCACATTTCCTGCACTATTCCCCACCCCCATCACTCTTCTATACTCTCCTATATCTTCTCTCCAACATCAATTACCTGTATGCATCCTGTCCCATTATTCACATGCAAGTATAACTGAATACATACACATAACATTTAGTGAATGACTGATATCCCTACCAACTTCAAGGGTATCCCTTCAAGAGCATTATAGTATATATCAGCATATTCTCATAAGCTAATGATCCAGAAAGATTAAATCACATTCATTCTACTTTATTTTAGAAGGTAAGAGAATATTTAGCATGTTTCAAGAAGAATTCCATTAAATCTGTGGCATAACAAAACACTGTAATGTTTAAAAATCTATGGGGAAAATTTTAATGATCCAGAAAGGCATATGTCGTAAGATTTGCCTTTTGTTGATGTATTATTTCTTGGATAATCATAGATCCTTACCTGCCACTCTAATAATCACACCATTTATATCTCAACCCCTACCTCTCATCACAGGGTGACCATATAATGTGAACATTTTTTAGTTCAAAAGGGGATACTATTTATAACTTTGCCTTAACAACAGACATAACTCAGGACTCTTTAGGGAAAACTGTGGTCACTCTTCTTATACACAAAGTATAGATACTCACTTCATTACTTTCCATTCACTGATGAGCCCACTCAAAACCAGTCTTGCCCTTTTTACTCTATGAAAATTACATGTGGGATGCTAACTAAAGGTCTTAATGTGGCAAATATCCAATGAACATATTGCTCGACTTCTTGACCTCACAGCTGAATACTTTATCCATGAAATACTCTTTTCCCTTGGCTTCATGACACCATGCTTTCCTGCCTTTCTGCTTTCTTTCTGGATCATTTTGTCCAGGCTCTTTCCTTTCTACTTTATTGATATGTACTAGAGTATCCTCGGACTTTGTTCTTAGACTACATTTTTGTTTTCTCTGTGTGTTTGTTCCCCTGGTTACCTCATCCACTTTTTAGAGTTAAATATGACCCCTCCACTGCCAATGACCACCAAATTTATGTCTCTATCTCAGAAAGTTGCTGAGGTGCAGCTATGTATATCCACCCTCATTTGGATGTCTTGTGGGCATCTCAAGTATAAAGTGGCAACACTGAACTCTACTTTCTTTCCCCACACCTCACCTCCAACCCTTCTCTTTCCCCAATGTTTTCCATTTCAAAAACATCACCTGGATGCACCCATACCAAAAACACCCCATAAATCTTTTTTCCCTATATGTCATCTCTCATAAATCCTTCTCATTTTATGACAACAATGTCTCTTGAACACATTCCTTTTTCTCCATCTTCATTGACACTCCACCTGTCTGAGCTGTGATGGTCTCTGCTGCAAATAACTAAATGAAACTCTTTTATCCATTTCTATCCTTCTCCACCTCCTAGTAATTAGTGATGTTGCAGCTCAAGTAGTTGTCATGTCTTCGCCAAAGGAAGAAGCCTGTATGGAAGTACAGGTAGACCATGAAGGGATATAGATCATATAGAAATGATCTATATGTAGGGGGATAATAAAGCTCTAGGGGCATTGTCATAGGAAAGGATCAAGGACACAAGTACAGGAATACACCTAGAATAGAAGAACTTTTTTTTTTTTTTCATTTGACACTGCAGGCAAGGATATAATTTTGAGGACAGATAATTATAGCTTTATAGATAAGTGAAGAGTGGGGGTAATGAAATGGTTTTTACTCTTGACAACTTCATTTTATTCTCTTGGAATTTGGAAGCAATATCATTAGTTGATGGAGTGTGTGGGTTATGGGTTGTTAGAGCAAAATTTCTTAGAAAAATTGATCTTGAGCACATGTCAAAGTATATTAACTTGTTAATGAAGGAACTCACAAGAAGATAATAACGTGTCAGGTCAAAGAAGTATTGGGGAGAAGGATTTTATATATCATAAATGAGAAAATGTTTATATAAATAGCTAAGTTGCTAAGGGCAGATGCTCGTTTACTTCCTGTGGTTATAAATCTGTTATAGCTGGAAAATTGCCTTACTTTATCAGTTGGCATGGGTTAAACTTGGGAGTTCAGCAATTAGAGCCAAGTTCCCAGTGTTGCCAGACATGAATCATTATTCAAAAATAACAAGTCATATAACCAAGAAGCAGACAATATGCAATTGACCTGTGACTGTTAATCAGACACATTAAGTTAGAAGTTTCTGTTCCCTTTCAAGGATATATTTAGCACAGGAATACCAAATGGCAGCCATCACTAAATTTCTCCAGCATACATCCAAAAATATTAATGACACCATTTGCTTATTTTTCAGGTTATAACAATTTTTTTTTTTTTATCTCAGTCCCCTCTTTGGTGCTAGACAACCATAGATATATCTTGACCATGAATATAAAAGTCCTCATTACAATTTTGTGTTAAAGCCCTTAAAGAAATTTCCTGCCTGTTAATCCCACTCTGAAATTCTTGAATGCAATGGAAAGTTAAAACATGCTCACCTAATACAATATGATTACAATTATGATTACCAGTAACATCGTTACAAATTTGTTATTATTCCTTTAGCTCAATATATAATATTGGGGAGTGGATTTCCAGTTAAAGTGCAAACATTTAATATGAGACTGAAAGAGAGGAGAAAGATACAGAAAAGGGGCTTTATAGGCAATAGAATGGAGGGGAGAAATCCCTCAAAAGTCACTTCTCAGCCTCATTTTTTTTTCATTGAGTTTGGAGACAATAGCAGGAGCTGACGGGATTTGGGACTTGTGGTATAATGGCATTAAAGAGAATAAGATTTAACTTGTCCTCAAGAAATATTATTCTTTTTTCCTATTCTTACTTGACAATAGTATTTTCCCATTGGGTGCCTGTTGATCATATATTTCTGGTCCTAATTATTTAACAAAGATTTATTTATTTATTTTAGAGAGAGCAGGAAGGGGCAGAGAGAAAGGGATAGTCTTAAGCAGACTCCACACTCAGCACGGAGCTGATGCGGGGCTCGATCTCATGACCCCGGGATCAGGACCTGAGCTAAAACCAAGAGCTGATGCTTGCTGACTGTGCCACCCAGGTGCCTCTCTATTCCTAATATTTTTATTTGTACTACAGGAGCAGATAGATACAGGGGAAGTTCGAACAGGTTTCCTTTTGCATATAGCAGACTTCACCAGGAAGAGACTCAGAGATTCCCACTAAAGCTAATGCTCATTCCCTCAAACCTTAGATAGGCCTGAATTGGTCAAGATGAGATAGGTCATGCACTAATAAGAGAAGGCCCCTAAATCTCAATGGCTTTAACAGACAAACATTTGTTTCTTGCTTACGCGGTGTGTCCTCTACGGTTTCAATGTCATCCTCTATTGTCATCCTGCAGGATCTGGGGTGCTACTACTATTTTCAGTTTCATAGGGTTACAGACTTTTAATCCAATTTTTTTTTTTTAAAGATTTTATTTATTTATTTGACAGAGAGAGACACAGCGAGAGAGGGAACACAAGCAGGGGGAGTGGGAGAAGGAGAGGGAGAAGCAGGCTTCCCGCCGAGCAGGGAGCCCGATGTGGGACTCGATCCCAGGACCCTGGGATCATGACCTGAGCCGAAGGCAGATGCTTAATCGACTGAGCCACCCAGGCGCCCTTTTTTTTTTTTTTTAATTTTTATTTATTTATTTTTTTTATTCTTATGTTAATCCCCATACATTACATCATTAGTTCTAGATGAAGTGTTCCATGATTCATTGTTTGTGCATAACACCCAGTGCTCCATGCAGAATGT
>NW_028066694.1:0-387 GCF_054177405.1 Leptonychotes weddellii
TACTCCCTCTGCTTGTGTTCCCTCTCTTGCTGTGTCTCTCTCTGTCAAATAAATAAAATCTTAAAAAAAAAAGAGCTGGATAATTATCTAGGTTGAAACAAAACAAAAGCTATCATGGGCTTTAAAAACCTTTAGTTTCACATAAATGTTGCCTAGCTTATTAAGATTTTTTCTTTCCATTACTTTTAACAGTATTGAATATTGATATCTGATCTTTATGAGCATTAAGTAACCTGAAAAGAAACACAAAATATTGTGGATTTGAGGTATTTTAAATATCTAATATTTTTTTTCTAATCAAGAGCATGCTTTTTCTTTAAGGCAAAGTTTGATTTTTTTTTTTTTTAATCCTTGAAAATCTGCAATTTTCTTTACAGGTCCAAACAA
>NW_028066695.1:0-387 GCF_054177405.1 Leptonychotes weddellii
ACTGAGGGTTCTAGAGGGAAGGGGGGTGGGAGGATGGGTTAGCCTGGTGGTGGGCATTAAAGAGGGCACATTCTGCATGGAGCACTGGGTGTTATACGCAAACAATGAATCATGGAACTCTATGTCAAAAACTAATGATGTAATGTATGGGGATTAACATAACAATAAAAAAATAAAAGTAAAATCAGAAAAAAAAAAAGATTCAAAGAAAAATTCTTATTTTATGTGGCATTTACTGGGACGAATACAGCTCTTAAATAGCACCATGGAAAAGAAGCATGCTTGTCCCAGCAGTTCTCCCCAGTGTTTATAGGGTTTGAAGCACTTGCACAGGCGGCTTTTCATTTGATCTTCGTAACAGTTCGAGCCTCTCCTCCTCACCCCTCA
>NW_028066696.1:0-387 GCF_054177405.1 Leptonychotes weddellii
AAAAAAAAAAAAAAAAAAGAAGATTTATTTATTTATTTTTGAGAGAGAGAGGGAGGGAGAGAGAGAGATCAGGGAGGGGCAGAGGGAGAGAGAGAATCTCCGGTAGACTCCACTCTGAGCTTAGAGCCCGACATGGGGCTCCATCTCATGACCCTGAGATCATGACCTGAGCCGAAATCAAGAGTCAGATTTTCCCAGGTGCCTCAGCAAAGTTCATTTTTATTCAGAGGTTCTCTTCTCTTAGATTTCCTGGGACCCCTTGGTTTACGTATTAAGTCCAAAAGGGGTCAGGAATGGACACCATCAGTAAAAGTTCAGGCTGCTGAAGAGTCCAGTGTTTTAGCTGCTAGTTTTGCTTCTGCTGGGAAGTAGTGTTACCTCCAAGAT
>NW_028066697.1:0-387 GCF_054177405.1 Leptonychotes weddellii
GTTTCCAGGAAGGCATCCATTTTTTCCAGGTGTTGCTCAATTTATTGGCATATAGTTGTTGATAATAATTTCTAATAATTGATTCTGTTTCCTTGGTGTTAGTCAATTTTATTATTTTGGGTCCCTTCTCTTTTCTTTTGGATAAGTCTGGCCAGTGGTTTTAGATATTAATTCTTTCAAAGGACCAGCTTCTAGTTTTGTTGATCTGATCTACTGTGTTTCTGGTTTCTAACCGATTAATCACTGCTCTAATCTTAATTATCTCTCTTCTAATGCGTAGCTTAGGAATCGTTTGTTGCTTTTTCTCTAGTTCTTTAAGGTGTAAAGTTAGTTGGTGAATTCGGGATCTTTCTATTTTTTTGAGTGAGGCTTGGATGGCTATGTATT
>NW_028066698.1:0-387 GCF_054177405.1 Leptonychotes weddellii
GCTGATGAAAAGGCAGTGTGGTGACTCAGAAGCAGCTTTCCTCTTGGGAGAGGACTACTTCTGCTTCTAAGTAAGTGATATCCTTCCATCAAGGTACTCCAGTGTTAGAATGGGATTTAGTCAAAAGTCTGGTCCACAATAGCCAAACTGTGGAAAGAGCCAAGATGTCCATCAACAGATAAATGGATAAAGAAGATGTGGCTTATATATACAATAGAATATTATGCAGCTATCAAAAGGAATGAAATCTTGCCATTTGCAATGATGTGGATGGAACTAGAGGGTATTAAGCTGAGTGAAATAAGTCAATCGGAGAAAGACATGTATCATATGACCTCACTGATATGAGGAATTCTAAATCTCAGGACACAAACCGAGGGTTGCTGG
>NW_028066699.1:0-387 GCF_054177405.1 Leptonychotes weddellii
AAAGAGAAAGAGGGAGGGAGGGAGGGAGGAAGGAAGGAAGGAAGGAAAGAAGGAAGGAAAGCAAGCAAGCTGGTCCTCTCGCAGAATGCCTGGTGGTGAACTTTTCTTCATGAGGGTTTGTATCTCAAAACGTCTATCACTCACCCAGGAGCCTCAAGGGGAACCAGGAAACCCAGCTCTTCGGAGGTAAAAAAAAAACTCCTCCCCTGGGACACCTGGGTGGCTCATTCGGTTAAGCGACTGCCTTCATTCTGCTCAGGTCATGATCCCAGGGTCCTGGGATGGAGCCCCACATCAGGCTCCTTGCTCAGCAGGGAGCCTGCTTCTCCCTCTGCCTGCCGCTCGTGCTTGTGCTCTCTCTCCAACAAATAAATAAAATCTTGAAAA
>NW_028066700.1:0-387 GCF_054177405.1 Leptonychotes weddellii
TCTGAAAAACAAACTGAGGGTTCTAGAGGGGAGGGGGGTGGGAGGATGGGTTGGCCTGGTGGTGGGTATTGAGGAGGGCACGTTCTGCATGGAGCACTGGGTGTTGTGCACGAACAATGAATCATGGAACACTTTATCTAGAACTAATGATGTAATGTATGGGAATTAACATAAGAATAAAAAAAATTAAAAAAAAAAAGTTTATCTTAAACTGGCTGGACTTAACACAGCTTGCTTGAAACATACCAGCTGTCTTCATTGAGAAGCACCTAGGGTGGTCAAGTGTCCATCCTAACCTGGCCTTCCATGATGTCTGCCTGTCTTCCTTACTGGGCTGTAAATCCCTGGAAGCCAGATTGTCTTGTTTACTGCAGTCTCTCCAGCATT
>NW_028066701.1:0-387 GCF_054177405.1 Leptonychotes weddellii
GCGCCTGGGTGGCTCAGTTGGTTAAGCGACTGCCTTCGGCTCAGGTCATGATCCTGGAGTCCCGGGATCGAGTCCCGCATCGGGCTCCCTGCTCGGCAGGGAGTCTGCTTCTCCCTCTGACCCTCCCCCCTCTCATGTGCTCTCTCTCTCCTCTCATCCTCTCTCTCAAATAAATAAATAAAATCTTTAAAAAAAAAAATAAGTTTTGCTAACAACTATATAACCTTCTGTAGAATCTCTTATTGCCACCTTGGTTTAATTAGATAAATAATAAGTTTTATAATGATCTGCAATCCTATCTAGGCACTTTAAAACTTTCTCAGGTTTTTAACAAATTTCCCAAGATTTGAGTTCTAAATGAAGTCTTTTTGACTAATTAGGCTTGTT
>NW_028066702.1:0-387 GCF_054177405.1 Leptonychotes weddellii
AAAAAAAATATTGCCAAGAGCCATGTTAAGAAGCTTACTGCTTATGGTTTTTTTCTAGAATTTTTGTGGTTTCAGGTCTTACATTCAAATCTTTAATCCATTTTGTGAGTTAATTTTTGTATATGGTGTTAAGTAGTCCAGTTTTGTTATTTTCTATGTGGCTTTCCAGTTTTTCCAACTCCATTTACTGAAAAGACTTTCTCTGTCATATAGTCTTGGCTTCTTTATAGTAAATTAATTGACCATATATACATGTGTTTATTTCTGAGCTTTCTATTCTGTTCCATTGATCTATCAGTCTGTTTTTGCTCCAGTACCATACTATTTTGATCACTATACCTTTGTATTATAACTTGAAGTGAGGGAGCATGATACCTCTAGCTTCGT
>NW_028066703.1:0-387 GCF_054177405.1 Leptonychotes weddellii
GACCAGCCTAAACATAGTTAATCATATTCCTTTTTTTTTTTCTTTCCCTTCCTTTTCCCCTGGTTTCAGGTCTCTCCTAATTTGTTTAGTGTATATTTTTCTGGGGTCATTTTTACCCTGTTACCATTTTGTTCTCTCATTCATCTATTCTCCTCTGGACAAAATGACAAGACAAAAAACTCATCTCAAAAAAAAAAAAAGAACAAGAGACAGTACCAACTGCCAGGACCTAATCAATACGGACATTAGTACGATGTCAGAACTAGAGTTCAGAATGATGATTTTAAAGATACTAGCTGGGCTTGAAAAAACCATGGAAGATATTAGAGAAACCTTTCTGGAGAAATAAAAACTAAAATCTAACCAAGTCGAAATCAAAAAGGCTAT
>NW_028066704.1:0-8061 GCF_054177405.1 Leptonychotes weddellii
AAGATGAAATCACAGAGGAAGACAAACCGTAAGAGACTCTTTTTTTTTTTTTTAAGATTTTATTTATTTATTCATGAGAGACAGAGAGAGAGAGAGAGAGAGAGAGGCAGAGGGAGAAGCAGGCTCCCAAGGAGCAGGGAGCCCGATGCGGGACTCGATCCCAGGACCCTGGGATCATGACCTGAGCCGAAGGCAGACGCTTAACCATCTGAGCCACCCAGGCGCCCAAGAGACTCTTAATCATAGGAAACAAACTGAGGGTTGCTGGAGGGGAAAGGGTGGAGGGATGGGGTAACTGGGTGGTAGACATTAAGGAGGGCACGTGATGTAATGAGCACTGGGTATTATAATATAAAATATAAAACTGATGAATCACTAACCTCTCCCTCTGAAATCAATAATACATTATATGTTAATTAATTGAATTTAAATTTTAAAAAATGAAAAAATAAAAATAATAAAAATTAAAAAGGCAAACAGTTTGAAAAAAAAGAATTCAGTAAAATTGCAGGATACAAAGTGAATACAGAGAAAGCAAATGTGTTTCTATACACTTACAACAAAACAACCAAAAAATAAATAAATAAAACAGTCCCATTTACAACAACATCAAAAACAATGAAAACCTTAGAAATAAATTTAACCAAGGAGGTGAAAGATCTATATGCTGAAAACTTTAAGATTTTGATGAAAGAAACTGAAGAAGACATGAACAAATGGAAAGATAGCCTATGTCCATAGATTGGAAGAATTAATACTGTTAAAATATCCATATTACCCAAAGCCATCTATAGATTCAATGCAATCCCTACCAAAATTCCACTAGCTTTTTCACAGAATTAGAAAAAATAATTCTAAAATGTGAAGCCACAAGAGACCCAAAAGTCATAGCAATCCTGAGAATGAAGAATAAAGGCAGGGGCATCATGCTTTTTTATCTCAAACTATGCTAAAAACTACAGTAATCAAAATGGTATGGCACTGGCATAAAAACAGACACATAGACAACAGAACAAAATTGAAAGCCCAAAAATAAATCCTCATATATATGATCAACTTATATTTGACAAAGGAGCCAAGAATATACAATGGGGAAAAGATAGTCTCTTCAATAAATGGTGCTAAAAAAACTGGATATCCACAATGCAAAAGAATGAAATTGGACTCCTATCTTACACCATTCACAAAAACTAACTTGACATGAATTGCTGAATTATTATATTGTACACCAGAAACTAATATAATGCTGTGTATTAATTATACTTGAATTAAAAATGAATTAATGTGACATAGATTAACAACTAAATGTAAGACCTGAAAACTTGAAACTCCTAGAAGAAAACAAGGAAAACCTTCCTTACGTTGGTCTTTTCAGCAGTTTCCTGCCTGTGACACTGAAAGAACAAGAAACAAAAGCAAAAATCTATAAGTGGGGGGCACCTGAGTGGTTCAGTCAGTTAAGTGTCTGCCTTCGGCTCAGGTCATGATCCCAGGGTCCTGGGATCAAGTCCTCCATCGGGCTCCCTGTTCAGTGGGGAGCCTGCTTCTCCCTCTCCTCCCTGCTCGTGCTCTCTGTCTCTCTCTCTCAAATAAATAAATATTTTTTTTTAAAATCAATAAGTGGGACTACATCAAACTAAAAAGCTTCTGCATGGGGGTGCCTGGGTGGCTCAGTCATTAAACATCTGCCTTTGGCTCAGGTCATGATCCCAGGGTCCTGGGATCGAGCCCCGCATCAGACTCTCTGCTTGGTGGGAAGCCTGCTTCTCCCTCTCCCACTCCCTCTGCTTGTGTTCCCTCTCTCACTGTCTCTCTCTCTCTGTCAAATAAATGAATAAAATCTAAAAAAAAAAAAAAAAAAAAAGATTCTGCATAGCAAAAAAATTAACAAAATGAAAAGGTAACTTGTGGAATGGAAGAAAATACTTGTAAACCATCTATCTGATAAAGGGTCAATATCCAAAATATATAAATAACTCATACAACTCAGTATTTAAGAAACCCAATTTTTTGGGCGCCTGAGTGGCTCAGTCATTGAGCGTCTGCCTTCGGCTCAGGTTATGATCCCAGGGCCCTGAGATCGAGTCCCACATCAGGCTCCCTGCTCCACCGGAAGCCTCCTTCTCCCTCTCCCACTCCCCCTGCTTGTATTCCCTCTCTCACTGTCCCTCTCTCTAAGTAAATAAAATCTTAAAAAAAAAAAAAAGAAAGAAACCCAATTTTTTAAAAAAAGAGCAGAGAAAATGAATAGGCACTTTTCCAAGGAAGACATACAGGTGGCCAACAGGTACATGAAAAGGTGCCTGACATTGCTGATCATGTATACACACACACACACATACACACGCACACACACACAAATTGAATATTTTTCAGACACAAGAAAGAAGAAAAACCTGTCATTTGTGACAACCTGGGTGAAACCTGAGGGCATTGTATTAAGTGAAATGTTAGACTGAGACAGATACTGTATACATTCATTTATATGTGGAATCTAAAGAAGCCAAACAGAGAAACAGAAAGTATAGTAATGATTACCAGGTCCTGGAGGTGGAGAAAATGGGAGATATTGGTCAAAGGGTACAAATTGCAATTATAAAACTAACAATTCCTAGGGATTTAATAGCATGTTGATTATAGCTAATAATACTATATTACATACTTGAAAAATGCTATGACAATATGTCTTAATTGTTCTCACCACACAAAAGCAATGGTAATTATGTAATGGGATGGAGGTGTTAGCTAATGTCATGTTGGTGACCATTTTGCAATATATAAATGTATCAAATCAACACAATATACACCTTTTTTTTTAAAGATTTTATTTATTTATTTGAGACAGAGAGAATGAGAGAGACAGAGAGCACATGAGAGGGGGAAGGGTCAGAGGGAGAAGCAGGCTCCCTGCCGAGCAGGGAGCCCCATGCGGGACTCGATCCCGGGACTCCAGGATCATGACCTGAGCCGAAGGCAGTCGCTTAACCAACTGAGCCACCCAGGCGCCCCAACACAATATACACCTTAAACTTACACAATGTTATATGTCAATTATATCTCAATAAATTGGGGGCAGAAAGAAGAAGGAAATCATAAAAGCTGCCAGAGGAAAATGATACATTATGTACAGGAGTACTGTCGCAAGAATGACAGCTTAATTCTCATCATAAATTATGGTGTACAGAAGACCTCACTAAAGCTCTGAAAGAAAAAAAAACCTATCAATCTAATTTGGTCATTTGTATCTTCTCTCTTTTTATCCTGATCAATGTGGTTAGATGTTTATGGATTTTATTGAAAAGCCAGATGTTGGGTCTTATAAATTTCTCTATTATCTTACAGTTATATATTTGAGTGGCTTTTTACTCTGGTCTGTTTTTTTTTTTTCCCTCTGCTTACTTTGGATTTTTTTTTTTTTCTCTTCTAGTTTCTCAAGATAGAGTGATTGGTTTGAGATCTTTATTTTATAATATTGGCATTTAGTATAAATTTGCCCCTAAGTGCTAGCAGCATCCCACAAATCTTGATGAGTGGTCTTTGATTTTTATTCAGAACAAAGTACTTTCTAATTTCTCATTTGATTTCTTTTTTCACTTGTGGATTGTTTAGTAGGAGTATATGATTAAATTTCCCAGTATTTAAACACTTATCAAATATCTTTTCATAATTGATTTCTAATTTAAATCCATTGTGGTCAGAGAATATAATTTGAATTATTTGAATGATATATTGTTGGGTAATGTGTCAATCAGGTCAAGTTGCTTGTTAGTGTTGTCCTAATCTTCTATATCCTATTGATTTTCCTGCCTGCTTGTGCTATCAATAACTGAGAGAGAAATGATGTAGTCTCTAAGTATAATTTTGGATTTGTCTACTTCTTTCATTTCTATTGCTTTTGCTTCATATAATTTGAAGCTTTGCTATTAGGTGCAAAAATGTTTAGGATTTGTATATCCTCTTGTTAAACTGACCCTTTTATCATTATGAAATAATCTTTCTTATTCCTCGTAACATTTTTTTGCTTTGATATATACTGTATCTGGTGCAAATGTAGGAACACTGGCTTTCTTTCTTTTTTTTTTTTTTTTTTTGATTTTATTTATTTGCGAGAGAGAGAATGAGAGACAGAGAGCATGAGAGGGAGGAGGGTCAGAGGGAGAAGCAGACTCCCTGCTGAGCAGGGAGCCTGATGCGGGACTCGATCCCGGGACTCCGGGATCCTGACCTGATCCGAAGGCAGTTGCTTAACCAACTGAGCCACCCAGGCGCCCCTGGCTTTCTTTTTATTAGTGTCATCATGTTGTATCATTTTCCACCTTTTTGTTTTTAGCCTATATTTGTCTTTATATTTAAAGTGGGTTTCCTACAGGCAGTATATGTTGAAGTCTTCTTTTTTATTCACTCTAACAATCTCTGCCTCTTAAATAGAATTTATAAACCATTTATATTTAAGGTGGTTACTGATATGATTGAGTTTAAATCTATAGCTTTGCTATTTATTTCCCATTTGTCCTATCTGTTCTGAATTATTCCTTTTCCTGCCTAATTTTGAATTTTTACAATTCAATTTTTTGTCCTATATTCACTTATTTTTTTAATATTTTTAAAGTGGTTTTATTTAGGGGCACCTGGGTGGCTCAGTCAGTTAAGTGTCTGACTCTTGATTTTGGCTCTGGTCATGATCTCAGTGTCGTGAGATAGAGCCCTGTGTCAGGCTCCATGCTGAGCATGGAACCTACTTAAGATTCTCTCTCTCCCTCCCCCTCTGCCCCTCCCTCCCCACTTGTATGCATGTGCACACATTCTCTCTCTCAAAAACATAAAAATTTAAATTTAAAAATTTAAAAACATAAAGTGGTTTTATTTATAATATACATCTTTTTTTTTTTTTTAAGATTTTATTTATTTAACAGAGAGAGACATAGCAAGAGCAGGAACACAAGCAGGGGGAGTGGGAGAGGGAGAAGCAGGCTTCCCGCAGAGTGGGAAGCCCAATGTGGGACTCGATCCCAGGACCCTGGGATCATGACCTGAGCCGAAGGCAGACGCTTAATGACTGAGCCACCCAGGCGCCCTATAATATACATCTTTAACTTAACACAATCAACACTCAAGTAATATTATATCCCTTCATATATAAGATTTAAAAATACAAGAACAGTAGGCATCCATTTCTTCTCCCCTGGCATTTGTGCACTGTGTAATACATTTTATTTCTACATGTGTTTCAATCCCAATATAGATCATTATTCTATTTTTTTTTTAAAAAAAGATTTTATTTATTTATTCATGAGAGACACAGAGAGAGAGGCAGAGGCAGAGGGAGAAGCAGGCTCCCCGCTGAGCAGGGTGCCCAACGTGGGGCTCGATCCCAGGACTCTGGGATCATGACCCGAGCCGAAGGCAGATGCTTAACTGACTGAGCCACCCAGGCGTCCCATCTATTCTTTTATTTTAAAGAGTCCATTTTATTCCAAATAGAATTTATATATTGGCTAACTGAACATAATAAAAAAAATCAAAAAATAAAAAATAAAAAAATGCATATTCTGTGAACAACTGGGGAAAAAAGAATTTTAATGTAAGAAAAACTATTATAAAAGTATTATACTCTCTGTGTGTATATATAATACATAACTATATATAATTATGTATATTATAAATATATATAAATATACATATCTTTGGGAAGGTCTTCTTTACTCTGAGGTTATAGAAATATTCTTCTATAATTTTTCTAAGACTTTTTTATTTTGTTTATTTTTAAAGATTTATTTATTTATTTATTTCAGAGAGCAAAAGAGAGAGAGCATGTGCGGGGCGAGGGGCAGCAGAGGGAGAGGGAGAAGCAGGCTCCCCTCTGAGCAGGGAGCCCGATGTGGGGCTCGATCCCAGGACCCCGGGATGCTTAACAGACTGAGCTACCCAGGTGCCCCTCTAAGACTTTTTTTAAAAGATTTTCTTTATTTATTTATCTGAGAGAGAGGGAGAGAGAGAGAAAGATCACAAGCAAGGGAGGGGCAGAGGGAGAGGGAGAAGCAGATTCCCCACAAGCAGGGAGCCCAACATGGGGCTCAATCTCAGGACCCTGAGATCATGACCTGAGCCAAAGGCAGACACGTAATGGACTGAGCCACCCAGGTGCCCCTTTTCTAAGACTTTTATGGGATCTTTCTGTCTCACTCTTTAAATATGTAAGTCTTTAAGTTATCTGAAGTTAATTTTGAAGAAAGCTATAAGAGAGATATCCAACAGTTGTATTTCCCCGAATGTTCAGTCAGTTGATCCAGCACCATTTCCTTTGTGAAATAATCCTAATTTCTTCATTTATATTTGCAAGTTACCTTTATCATAAAATCCATGATTATTTAGACCTATGTCTGGCCTTCCTTTGATAGTCCATTTATCTGCCTGTGATGTGTATGTTTTATTTTTATTTTTTTTAAAGATTTTATTTATTTGACAGAGAGATAGTGAGAGCAGGAACACAAGCAGGGGGAGTGGGAGAGGGAGCAGCAGGCTTCCCACTGAGCAGGGAGCCCGATGTGGGGCTCGATCCCAGGACCCTGGGATCATGACCTGAGCTGAAGGCAGATGCTTAACGACTGAGCCACCCAGCCACCCCTGATGTGTATGTTTTAATATTTCATAGGGCTTACTACCCCTAATTACTTTTTAAAATTTTTGTTCAGCTATTCTTATTTTTCCAAATATAAATGGCATATAAATAGCCATTTAATTATAGATTTTGAGCTCAGTTTCTTTTATTCAACATAATACATTTGAGATTCTTCCATACTGTTGCATGCACCAATAATTTGTTCCTTTTTACCGCTGAGTAGTATTCAATTGTGTGAGTGTGACACATTTTATCTGTTCCCCAGTTGAAGGACACTTAGGTTGTTTCTAATTTTGATAAACTGAAATCTGAGTAAAGCTGCTATAAACATTGCAGGTTTTTATGTAAACATAAATTTTATTTCTCTTGAGTGTATACTTGGAGAGAAGTTTCTGAATCATATGGCAAATGTAAGGTCAATTTTATAAGAGTAAAGTACTTTTTGTTAGGGATATTAGGAAGACGTTGTTTAAGGATACAAACCCACAAGCAGTAGACAAATAAGTCCTGGAGATCTAATGCACGGCATAGTGATTATAGACAACAATACTGTATTATAAACTTCACAGTTGCTAAGAGACTAGATCTTAGTTGTTCCCACCACAAGAATAAATGATAATTATGTGATGTGATAGAGGTGTTAGCTAATGCTATGGTGGTAATCATATTGCTGTATATAAGTGTATCAAGTCAACACATTATATACCTTACACTTATACAATGTTGTATGCCAATTATACCTCAGTAAAAATGAATTTTTAAAAAATAAAATACTTCTTTCTTTTTTTTAAAGATTTTTTATTTTCTTATTTGACAGAGAGAGACACAGCGAGAGAGGGAACACAAGCAGGGGGAGTGGGAGAGGGAGAAGCAGGCTTCCCGCTGAGGAGGGAGCCCAATGTGGGGCTCCATCCCAGGACCCTGGGATCATGACTTGAGCTGAAGGCTGACGCTTAATGACTGAGCCAGTCAGGCACCCCTAAAATACTTTTTTTCTTCAAAAAAAATCCTCTTGGTGTTTTCATTGGGATTACAATAAACTGCTGTTTTTAGGGGGAAATGACATTTTTTTCTTTATTTTTTTTTTAAAGATTTTATTTGACAGAGAGAGACACAGCAAGAGGGAACACAAGCAGGGGAATGGGAGAGGGAGAAGGCCGGCTTCCCGCGGAGCAGGGAGCCCGATGCGGGGCTCAATCCCAGGACTCTGGGATCATGACCTGAGCCAAAGGCAGGCGCTTAATGACTGAGCCACCCAGGCGCCCGGGAAATGACATTTTTATGCTGTTAAAATTCCCATTCAGGGCGCCTGGGTGGCTCAGTTGGTTAAGCGACTGCCTTCGGCTCAGGTCATGATCCTGGAGTCCCGGGATCGAGTCCTGCATCGGGCTCCCTGCTCAGCAGGGAGTCTGCTTCTCCCTCTGACCCTCCTCCCTCTCATG
>NW_028066705.1:0-387 GCF_054177405.1 Leptonychotes weddellii
CCCCCCCCCCATGGATGCCCACATCCTAGTCCGTACAATCTATAATTATGTTGGGTCACATGCAAAGGGGAATTAAGGTTGCTGATCAGCTCGATAGATTGTCTGGGATTATCTGAGTATAACCTGTGTCCTTAAAAATGGAAGAAGAAAGCAGAAGAGAGCATCAGAGGGAGATATGACAATAGAAGTATGGCCAGAGAGATGGATATTTCCGGCTTTGAAGATGGAGGATGTCAGCCATGAGCCAAGGAATGTGGGTGAACTCTAGAAGCTGGAAATGTAAAGAAACAGATTCTTCCCTAAAACCTCCAGAAAGGAACAGAATTCTGTCAATATCTTGATTTTAGCCTAGTGAGACCCACGTTAGACTTCTAACCCATGTACCTC
>NW_028066706.1:0-387 GCF_054177405.1 Leptonychotes weddellii
TTCATATGTGCAATTGAAGAAACAAAATGGAGGATCATAAGGGAAGGGAGGAAAAAATAAAACAAAATGGAATCAGAGAGGGAGACAAACCAGAAGAGACTCTTTTTTTTTTTTTTTAAGATTTTATTTATTTATTTGACAGAGAGAGACAGAGCGAGAGAGGGAACACAAGCAGGGGGAGTGGGAGTGGGAGAAGCAGGCTTCCTGCAGAGCGGGGAGCCTGATGCGGGGCTGGATCCCAGGACTCTGGGATCATGACCCGAGCTGAAGGCAGACGCTTAATGACTGAGCCACCCAGGTGCCCCCAGAAGAGACTCTTAATCATAGGAAAGAAACTGAGGGTTGCTGGAGGGGAGGGAAGTGGGGGATGGGGTAACTGGGTGATGG
>NW_028066707.1:0-387 GCF_054177405.1 Leptonychotes weddellii
CCTCTTTTAAGAAATATATTTTATAAACAAACAAACAAACAAAACCCTTACTACATTTCCTGATTTGTGGTATAAGCAGGTGTGGAAGGAACTCCTGGGCTAAGTGGAAAGGATAAAACAACTGATGAGAATCAATTTTAAAATCATTCATCTTCAGCCAGATATGGAGTAACCCATGCAACCAAAAAGAAATCATGAACCCCCAACAAAGTCACCAGCATCACCATGATAGCCTCTTGTTCTAAAGAGTGTTGAAAAAGAAAATCAAAGCTGGTGGCATCACAATTCCAGACTTCAAGCTCTATTACAAAGCTGTCATCATCAAGACAGTATGGTACTGGCACAAAAACAGACACATAGATCAATGGAACAGAATAGAGAGCCCAG
>NW_028066708.1:0-387 GCF_054177405.1 Leptonychotes weddellii
TTTTTTTTTTTTAAGATTTTTTTATTTATTTGAGAGAGAGAAACAGAGTGTGCTCATGAGCAGGGGGAGGAGCAGAGGGAGAGGGAGGGAGAGAATCCTCAAGCAGACTCCCCGCTGAGTGCCAAGAGACCACAAGTCAAGGAGTACTGGCAGACTCCAGAAACTGGAGAAGGCAAGAAAATTGCTCCACCCCCAAAACCTCCAGAAAGGAATGTGGCCCGGCCAATATCTTTATTTTAGCCCAGTAAAACCCATGTTGGACTTCTGACCTCCAGAAATGTAAGATAATAAATGTCTGTTGCTTTTAAGCCACCGTCTTGGTGGTAATTTGTTACAGCAGTAATAGGAATCTACTACAGACTGCATATTAGATTATATTGTTGTATG
>NW_028066709.1:0-387 GCF_054177405.1 Leptonychotes weddellii
GGGGCTTCTCGGCGTCTGGCAATGCTCTCTTTCTCAAGCTGAATGGTGAATATATGGGTGTTTTCATTTTATTATTATTCCTTAAACTGCATATATACATTTTATGTACTCTTTTGAATTAAAAAAAAGTAGCAGGAAGCCTTTTTGTATTAAAATCCCAAGTGGCTAGTAAAATAAACCTAGTGAATTATAAAAAGTCCAGATTTTGAGAATCAAGGTTTACTTGTACTTCTGAAACAAAACACACACACACACACCCCCCTCGATTTGCAAGTCATACGATATTGGATACCAACAGGAGAACCTCTGGCACACTCTCCCTCTTTCCAGCTAAGATTCTCAGCTACCGACAAACGGACGCGGGGACAGAACCTGCGAGAGAAGTGC
>NW_028066710.1:0-387 GCF_054177405.1 Leptonychotes weddellii
TCTTAAAAAAAAAAAAAAAAAAAGAGTAGCATGCTCTTCTGACTGAGCCTGCCAGGCACCCCCTGAACAAATGTCTAAATCAAAGCTGACATTTCGGCCTTTGAACTCTGATCTGAGCTCTGTACACACGGCCCACCCATCACGGAGCGCTCAGGGAGCGCTCGCACCCTCAGGGGTCAGGACCCAGTGTGGTCAGGGGTGGGGAATGGCTGCAGCCTCTGGACAGACAGATTGTGAGATCTCTTCCAGGCAGTGATCAAGTGGGGAAGGGACATTGAGTGGCGTGGTGAGCCGGGCGTCCCCCCCAAGGCCCTGGCTGCCCAAGCCGCCTGCCTTCGGAGCCCCTGCTCAGGTCTTGCCCCCTCTCTCTGACCCCACCACTCAGTT
>NW_028066711.1:0-387 GCF_054177405.1 Leptonychotes weddellii
AGAGGGCTTGAGCTTTCTGCAACTGCTTGCCATCAAGCACCTCCTTGGGGAAGGCAAAGACACTTGTGTACTTGTCACAAGAGCTAGCAGACATTCTCTTCATTTGTCCCAGGAGCGTCAAGGCCCTCCAGGCGAGCAGACCATGGTTCTGAGGCAGGTCACATCCCAGAGAGCAAAGCGAGTTGCAACTGAGCACCACCAGGGCCACCAAGAAGGAAAAGGGCAGGGCCATTGGAGAACCTGCAGATGCTGCTGGCCTGGCTGGGGTGGGCAAGTCTGGGAACCGTGGCTCTAGGTTCTCTGAACATCTTCCCTTGTGTGTGTGGCTTAAGTAGGGGACATGGGAGTTTTCAATTTCTGAACGTTTCCCTTACTTTCTACTTCTCT
>NW_028066712.1:0-387 GCF_054177405.1 Leptonychotes weddellii
ACAAGGAAAGAACAGATGTTCAAACTCATCAGGAATCCAGGAGCCATTAAAATAAGCTGCCCTTCCACTCCGTACCCCTCAGGTGGGCACAGATTAAAGGGCATGATGACACGAGCTCTTGCCCGGTGGCGAGGAAGGAAGAAAACCCCTGTATGCTGGAGAACTGCAAATTCCTACAATCACTGCTCAAAACAATTTGCCAGAAAGCAAATCTTCTGGGGGCGCCTGGGTGGTTCACTCCGTCGAGCATCCGGCTCTTGGTTTCGGCTCAGGTCGTGATCTCCAGGTCGTGGGATCGAGTCCCGTGTTGGGCTCCATGCTCAGCGGGACATCTGCTTCAGATTCTCTCTCTCTCCCCCCACCTTCCCCTCCTCCCACTTGCCCCCC
>NW_028066713.1:0-387 GCF_054177405.1 Leptonychotes weddellii
CTCCTTGGCTCATTTATGAGTTGGGCTATTTATCTTTTTATTATTGGGTTGTACGAGTTCTTCGTATGTGCTACATGCTAGATCCTTGTCAGAGGTATGATTTGCAAGCATCCTCTCCCACTGTGGAGTGCTACACTTTCTTCATGGTGAGAATGCCCTTTTTAAGCCACTGAGCATTGGCTCTAGAATTTCAATAGATACCAGTGGGAGATCCTAACCCCAGCTCCCCCTGTGTAGCCTCGGGCAGGTCAGCCCCCCTCTCTGGGCCTCGGCGTTCTGTACCGCAGGTTGCAGCAATTTGTGAGATCCGGTGTGAAAAAGTGGGTGAGCCCAGCCCGTTGGACAGATGGTGTGGATGGGGGCCCAGCCCAGACAGATGGTGTGGAC
>NW_028066714.1:0-387 GCF_054177405.1 Leptonychotes weddellii
GGCTCAGGTCATGATCCCAGGGTCTTGGGATTGAGCCCCACATCAGGCTCTCTGCTCGGCCGGGAGCCTGCTTCTCCCTCTCCCACTCCCCTTGCTGTGTTCCCTCTCTCGCTGTGTCTCTCTCTGTCAAATAAATAAAATCTTAAAAAAAAAAAAACCTGTCAAAATATTAAAAACTCTCACTGCCAGTTATAAGTGTTAAATAAAATGAAAAAAATTGTAAAAAGTAAAAAAACAAAAACTGGTAAATGTAACAAATGTTTCCCTGAGTTGTGTGAGCTGCTTTACAAATTAATAGAACTTGAAGAAGGTCTAGTGGGAACCACCAATTTAAACCTAAATTGAACAGATGTTGCAGGCAACCTAGGGACCTACTATTGCAGTTGG
>NW_028066715.1:0-7917 GCF_054177405.1 Leptonychotes weddellii
TAGTAAAATTACTTTCACCATAACACTGAAATCAAAATAATAAAGTAGGAAAAAGTTTTACTTGCTCATGTTTCAACATTTCCAAAAATCACTAGTTTCTAGATTCTTTGCCTAGGAAATGCAATCACCAAGTACTTCTTGGGAAAACAGCTTTAGTGCTCATGTGAATTATGTTTAATGACACACACATATATTACATAGATGGATGTATCCACACACTCGTGGACTATAATACAATTAAAACACTTTCTAAACATGTATATTATTTGTATTTCAAATCTTTTATCATACTAACTTATTAATTTATTAGTAGAATCTAAGTTTTTCGTGTCTATCTTAAGTAATGAATCAGAAAATTTCTGGTTTCAAGAAACCATTCCTCTTCCTGTTTTATTAGTGAACACTTCACATGATTTTTTTTAAAGAATGTGGGAAACGTTTTGCTAAATTTTCCATTAATTTAAAAGATGTTCTGCAAGTCTTTCAGTGAATGTGCAAACAAAGTAGAGATTAAATACAAAATATCTGGGGTGCCTGGATGGCTCAGTTGGTTAAGCGTCTGCCTTCGGCTCAGGTCATGGGAGGGAGTCTGTTTCTCCCTCTCCCTCTGGGCGCTCTCTCTCAAATAAATAAAATCTTTAAAAAGTAATAAAATAAAATAAATACAAAACATTGACATGTTTTTGAACAGTGCGACCTGAAATGTA
Source organism: Leptonychotes weddellii (assembly GCF_054177405.1). Lineage (NCBI taxonomy): Eukaryota > Metazoa > Chordata > Mammalia > Carnivora > Phocidae > Leptonychotes > Leptonychotes weddellii. The sequence continues at coordinate 708 of NW_028066715.1, forward strand.
CTTCCAAGATCAGAAATGCTCAGAACATAAGACTATTTTCAGATGCTCCCACAAAGTATTTACTGGAAGCATCTTCTGTGCCAACATTTATTTGCTTTTCTGGGGGGTCAGGGTGAGCAGTGGTTCTACCTTCCACAAGCTTACAGTCCTGTTCAAGAGGAAAACCAAATTTCTCTGGCAGCACAGGCCACCACTGTGCTGATTCAGTGACTGGAGAATTCCATTACTCTGCCTTTTATCCTCAGGGTGGGCAGACAGACCACAGGGGAGAAAATAAACTCATTCAGCAAACAGTCATTGGGAGCTTTCTGGGTATAGGGCTGGTTCCCCAAACATGGAGCTTACTCTGGGTGAATGGCAGTCCCCTGTTTAACCAGACTTTTGAAATCACCTACTGAATTAGAAAAAAAGAAAAATGTTCCCTGTGGCACCCTACCAATTCTGAAAAATACAGTAAATGAAATGAAAGGTTATATCAGGAATTCGAGATTAAAAAAAAAAAACTTTTGGAAAAACAGTGATTTAAAGTAGGAACTGCAAAAACTTACACAAATAAAATACTTTTTGAACCCCTCTGAGCTAAGTAAGTGCAATGTACCAGTCCCCTGCCATGAAAACGGACACACTCATTCCCTCTCTCCCCTCTACCAACTGCTCTTGTCAAGGCTACCAGAGACCTCTATCCACCGTGCTAAACCCAATGGTCATTTGGATCCTCCTTCTTGGCCATGTCCAGCCTCTGACCCCTTTGATCACCTCTCCAGCAAACATTCGCTTCTTCTGGTTCCCCAACACCACGCTTTCCAGGTTTTCCTCCTACCTCTCTGGGTCTCCCATCCTCCCAGGGTTCCAGACTGCATCCCGCCTCCAATGTCCAACAAACGGCTCCCACCTCACACAGCCCCACCCGACCTCCCGAACCTTCCCCACACCTTCTCCCCGCAAAGCCTTAGGCATCTTCTTGAACCTGACCTCTCCCTTTCACAGCTCACACTCCACAGCCCGGCTGGTCCGCAAGTTCTGAGAGCTGCACCTTTCAACTCCGTCCCTGCTCCGACCCCTCCTCCCACGCCCGCAGCCACCAGCCCGGCCACCATCATCTGCCACCCGGGCTGCTGCCAGTGGCCACACTGGCTCCACTCAGACGGGACGCTCCGCTCAGAGCCCTCCCCGCGGCTCCCCCTTCACAGCGACCTACGAGGCCCACCTGCTCCGGCCGCGTGACTTTGAACCTCGCTTCCTGCCCCCTCCCTCGCCTCTCGGGCGGCAGCTGCCCGTAGGCTATGCTCGGACGACACCCAGGCTCGGGGCTCCGCACGTGCAGCTGCCCAGCCCGGAGAGCCTCCGGGGGGGAGGGGGGGCTCTTCCCGCAGAAGCGGGGTGCGCTCCCCTCCCCCTCGCTCTCCCGCCCGTCAAGGACTCCGGAAGGGGGGAGCGCGCATGCGCCGGCCGGCACCGCCCCCGCCCCCGCCCCGCCTCGTCCCAGCCCGGCCCGCGGAGGTCCCGGTCGCGGACGGTGCGCGGGCTGAGCCGGGCCCCCAGGGCTGGAGCCGAGGAAGGCCGCCGGGCCCTCGGGCCGCGAGAGACGCACCTGCAGGAGGCGGGAACGGCGGCGGCCCTGGCGCGGGGGCGGGCCGGGCCGCGGGGGCGGGGGGAGGGGCGGGCCGGCCCGCCTGCCCCGCTGCAGCGGCCCCTGCCGGAGACCCAGCGTGGCGGCGCTGGCGAACCCCGCGGGTCACCCCAGCTCCTGGCTCCTGTCTGTGCCCCAGCGACGGTTGTTTTGCGGGACAGCGGAGCGGGGCAGGGGGCGGTGTCTTGCTGCGTCTTTGTGAGCATCCCTCATATGTCGTGAATTATGACCTGCTTTCCTGTTTGAGCCCGCAGCTGGATTACACAACTTCAGGATAGAGCATTTCAAATGTTGGGGCAGCTCTCCCTGAAACGCTCTTTCCAGTGATGGTTCGTTGGGTTCTCAGGCACCCCCACTGTGATCTTTACCTGCGTGTCCGAAGGGAAGAGTTTGAGGGTCTCTAGGACTCGGTGACCCATGTGGTTCCACGTGTCTGATTCCACTTAAAATCGCTCATCTTTCTCAGTTTTGATTCAGGCTTACCACCTGCACTACTTTCCTACAGTGGAATTGCTCGTGGATCTGAACAGGAGATGCTCTGAGAACTTGGGAGCAAAAAATGTTACCTTAACATTTGTTTTCCCCGTCTCAAACCTCAACCACTTCCTAGCTTGGCTGGAAATTCAGCCCACTTTGGAAACCCCTCTTGCTCCTGTAGGCTGTACCAGCCCCTCAGGGAGTTGGGGAGTCCAAAGATATTCGAGGAGAAGGGCACCTCTGTGGCTCAGGCCTTAGGTTTCTGCCTTCAGCTCAGGTCACGATCCCAGGGTCCTGGGACCGAACCTCTGCATTGGGCTCCCTGCTCAGCGGGGAGCCTGCTTCTCCGTCTCCCCCCACCCCCACCCCCGCTTGTGTTCCCTCTCTTGCTGTCTCTCTCTGTCAAATAAATAAATAAATAAATAAATAGAATCTTTAAAAAAAAAAAAAGCTATTGGAGGAGGGCCTCACATCTGGCTGACTTTTCCCTAACATATATATGGCATAGACATTGTGATGGACACTTTCAAGAACTTAACACACATTAGCCAATTTAAATCTGCCCCACAACTTGATAAAAGAGATACTGCAATCCCCACTTTACAGGTGGGGAAACTGAAGCCCAGGGAGGTCAAGTAACTGTCCAGGGCAGAAAAGCTATTGATAGAGCTAGGATTTGAACCTAAGTTTGGCTCCAGACACAAAGATCCAGGCTACCACATCTACTGCCTCTCATTAAGGTGCTGGTTGATTGCTTTTTGTGCATGGGAGATTAGTTATGAGGTGTTCATCTTTCCCTTCATTCAGACATTGGGAGTGCAGGGAGTTGGGGGGGTCCAGTGCCCCTCACTAAAACCTTCCCTAGTCTGAAGGCCCGATATGTAGCCCTTTGCCACTACCCACAAGTTCAGCCACCTCTGAGGCATGGCATTCCATCAAGGTCCCAGAGTCCACTACCTACAACTCCCCACCACACCACCCCTCCACTCCATCCCTTCTTCCAGGCTTGGAAGAGCCGACCCTTCCTCTTGAAGCATCAGCCACCGGCCTCTCAATCTTTCAAGCAACTCCATCCAGCTTAATTTCTTGATGGTCTTGTTCTTCCAAAACAGTGACTGTCCCCTCTTTCTGGAATGTTCTTTCCCCATTCCCTCCAGAGTAACTCCTCTCATCCTTCCGGTCTCAGCTCACTTGTCCCTTCCTCAAGGAAACCTTCTTTGACCCCAGCTCTCCCTAACCCCCCATTATGTGAGATCCCTTGTTCCTGATACAGGATCCGACAACATCATAGTAGCTCTCCCAGGGAAGATTTCAAATGTATTTCTGTTTATTTGATTACATTTTCTCTCTCCCACCAGCCTGTAAGCTTCCCTGAAGGTGACCTTTTAGTCTCTGGTCGCTCACCAGGGAATTTGCAGTCCCTCACAGTGCCTGACAGTGGATGCCCAATTTATTAATGCATTTAATATATGTTACATGAATAAATGAGCAACCTCATTTGATTAAAGAGATACTGCAGTCCCCACTTTGCAGGTGGGGAAACTGAAGCCCAGGGAGGTCAAGTTCAGAGGGAAAGCAGCCTAGAGTTCAGAGGATAATGGCTTGGCTATCTTTACCAAAATGAAGAAGCAAATTTCTTTTTCTTTCATGTTGCTTATGAGTCCCTAGCAACACAGAACAAACCAAAAATAAACAAGCAAAAACAGTTTATCCATAACACACCCTGTTGACAGAGGTTTTCCTGGCATAACCAAGAAGGCGTTATAGGAGTTGAGGAGCACATATGCTGGGAGGTACTGCTTATTGCCTCCCTCCCTCTGGTGAGATTCAGACCTGCCAAACTTTACCTCTGTGAAGAAAATCTACCCCACCCTGACTTTTTTATCCTCTCAGAGTCACTCACTTTGCTGATGATCATGCTGCCCCTCAGGGGTAGACTGCCCCTGGTACAAATGCAAATGGAGACGTAAACATCTAGGCTGGGTGTCCTTTACCGATTGACTGATTTTGACCTACTTAAAAGAAGGCTAAAACTTCCCAAGGGTTTTACTCAATACTAAGGGAGAACAGCAAGAAAATAGACATCAAGACTGCAAAACTAGAAGAGATATACACACAATCGAGAAATTGTGCAAAATCCCAGCGCCACTAGATTCTCCCATCTCCCAGCTCCAGCCTGTTTCCACAATAACACGCCAAGGTAAGATTCAGCCCTATGCCCCCAGTCCACCAGCCCCATGCGTCTTGGGCCCTTCATGAAGAACAGCAAGAGACCAAGGCCCTCTCTGCCCAGGTTCTTCAGGATTCAGTATGAGGCTAGAGGACTGGTTAACAGCAAGAATGACCCTGTCCTAAGAGAGATCTGGCACACACAGCATCCAAAGGCTGTGGCTCTCTCCTCTGTTAGCTGGTTGGCCCATTTGCATATAATACGGCCTCATATGATACAGCAACAATGCACACAGCTCAAGCTTAAGAAATAAAATTAACACAAATAACTGAGCTGTGAGCGGTGGAAGACAGGACATGGGGGTGTAGGAGTTTGCATGCTCTGCGGTGAGGGAAGCTAGGTCATAGGGAAAGGCTACATCAGACAGCAGTCTGGAGCAGAGAGGACTCAATCTTTTGGTAGTTGGATGGTGGGGTGTAGGGGAGTCGGTACCCTTATTCTTTATGTATGTGATTATTAATAAAGGGAAACCTCACTAAAGTAGAGTCCAGAGGATAGAAGGGAGAGCCTCACCACTCAACATCAACTATAGGAAATGTCAATTTCAGGCCCCAACAGAAGGATGGCCAAGAGGAAAGAATCATCAATTACCAGCCCCAACAAGGAAAAGGTGTACATTGCATCTCCTACAAGAAATCCACTGCCCCTGCAACCCAGCCAATGAGAAAATTTCATCACCCTGAACTCTTGCTTTTGTCCTATGGACTTTCATTCAGAATAATCCTTCCCAGCTTCCTCCTTCTTCTCCATAAAATAACGTTTTCTCCCCCTCTCTTTTGTTGGACTTGCCTGCGGTTTGGCGGCAGCTTGCGTGTCCTGAATTGCAATTCTCTGCTTCTATTCCTGAATAAACCCATTTTTGCTGGTAAAATAACTGTTTTGTTTTTAAGGTTAACACATCCAAGAGCCCTGTTCTTTCTTTCCATGTTTAAAAACTGTACTTTTTTTGTGTTTTGTTTTGTTTTGTGGATGCAATACCTTTTATCTTTTTAAAGCCATTGGAAGAATGGCAATGTGTCCCAATGGCCCCACTCAAAGGGAATTTCCCAGTTGGGTCTTTTCACTTCCACTTTGATCTACAGAGGTAGTTCTCTTTTTGTGCCTCCCTCTATCTGAGATCAGGTATCCCAGTTCTCCACACTTACAAGTGCTTCCTACTGAACAGAAAACTTCCCACTTATTGAGAAGGGGGAGGAGTGGGTTAGGTGGGGCACGTCCAGGCTCGAGGACATCTCTCCCCTTTACCCTGCTCCTTGGACTCCAGATACTTCAAGGATAAGGATCAAAGTCCCAGCAGTGTCCAGATGCCCATTCTTCCTTTTGTGGGAGACTGTAGAGTTTGGGGGGTTCTTTTAGCCAAAGTTCCCCTGACGTAATCAAGGCCCCCTCAGTTTCTGCCTCTTGGCATGCTTGAACCTCTGCTGGCTGAGGCCATCTCTCCCCTGGCAGAAAGCCCACAAAACAGGACCCTTTCCAAGAAAACCACCAGCCAACTCCCCTTCTATGGGGCCATATCCAGCCCATGAAAAATGTGTATAAATCCTTTCCCTGCCAAACCCTAGAAATGAAGGCATTCCTACACAACCCTCTTTGTCGTGCCACCTCAAGCCTGTCTAGCCCCATCTTCTCACCTTCGGGCTTTCTCAGGAATATACCGAATATCAGTCCCAAATCCGTCCAGCAACAGGGCACACAGGTCAACTCTCTGGGTGCTTACTGAAGCGCCGTCCTCAGCGGGCTGGAGGTGAGGACAGACTCCCCTGTGCTCCCCCATGATGGTACAGGAAAGACACCTACATTTTAACAACTATACCCAAATAATGCCTTTCCTTCTATATGCCTGAGGGCGGGTAAGGGGCTGATGATGCATAACAGTAACGAAAGCTAACATTCACTGAGCTTTTCGTCAAGTACCAGCCTCTGTTCTGAACACTGCATGGATTATGAACTCCTTGAATCCTCACGATGACCCTGTCAGTAGGTGCTTTGATTATCTTCTTTTTTACAGAAAAGGAAACCAAAGCACGAAAAAATCAGCTGATCTGCCCAAGGTCACAAGCTAGTAAGGGCAGAGTCAAGATTTGGACCCAGGCGTCCTAGCACCTGCAGCCAGGCTGTTGGCCACTGCGCCCCTCTACACGTGAATGAATGGTCTAGCACCTTTCTTTAAAAGGTGGGGGTGTTTGTTAGCTACTTTGTCCTCGACCTTCTGAACCTAAGCCAAAAGCTTGAGACAACCAGAAGCCTTGCAATTAATACCTTGATCCATCCATGATTATAGTGTCTGTGTGTGCGTGTGTGTGTGTGTGGTGTGTATGTTTTCTTTTCGTCTGCTCCTTACACTGTGCTATTTTTCCTGACTTGCTTTTCTCTGTTTTGGTCTGTCTTTCATGTTGAAGACTTTCCTCAAATATCTGGTGATCCTTGACTATCTGTTCATAAGTAAGACTCTAAAAATGTGATCGGATACTTAAGGTATGGGAGGAGGAAGAGGTGTCCACCATTGGGCCTCACCTTAGGGCCACTGGATGAGGACAGAGATAGTTCACTTGGGGACGGAGGGGACAAAAATGTCCATCTCTGAGGCCTTTGGGTCTTTTAAGGAAGAATTATATAGCATCCTGCTGGTGAAGGATATTTTCCTACCTGCCAGAGTTTTTCTGCTGAATTGTGTAAGAATGCTTGGGGTGGGGCGCCTGGGTGGCTCAGTCGGTTAAGCGACTGCCTTCGGCTCAGGTCATGATCCTGGAGTCCCGGGATCGAGTCCCACATCGGGCTCCCTGCTCGGCAGGGAGTCTGCTTCTCCCTCTGACCCTCCCCCGTCTCATGCTCTCTCTCTCTATCTCATTCTCTCTCTCAAATAAATAAATAAA
>NW_028066715.1:8017-14756 GCF_054177405.1 Leptonychotes weddellii
TCTCTCTCTATCTCATTCTCTCTCTCAAATAAATAAATAAATAAAATCTTTTAAAAAAAAAAAGAATGCTTGGGGTGCAGTGGGAGGGGGAGGATTTAATATTTAGAATATTAAAATTTCTGAATCCTTTCTCTGAATCCTCTCTTGTTCTCTCTCTCTCTTTTTTTTTTAGTACAGTACCCCCCACCCCGCCGATTCTGCTTAGAATCTTTGAGTTCTCCCCAAGTATAGTGCAATTTTTCCAAAGAATAAACCTTTTGCCTTGTGCAAGGGGTAGGAGGGGGGAGGGTGGGAAAGAGACCGAAGGGGAGGGGAGGGGAGAGATGTTTGGGATAGTTCCTTTCAGTCCCAAGATTTAGCCCCACCTTTCCTGCTCCCTGGTACCTCAAATTCCTAAGCCCTCCAGAGCCAGTAAATCAGCTTCCTTCCCGGCTGCAAGCCCTGGGCAGACGTCCGCATGCAGCTTTCTCAGCTCCAGTCATCTATTCCTCCATCATCTTCCCATTGCCCCCAAATTTGTTACTATTTCTTATCTCCTGTTTTCCCCCCAAATCTCTTTGATCTAGTGAGTTTACACCCTTTCTTGTTTTGTTTTTCCTTTACTGCCATCTTGGAGCGGTCTCAGGGGGAAATGAAGAGTAAAGAGCTCTTCATTCTACAGCACTTAACTGGAAGTTTCTCTTACCATTCCGTTCACAGTTGTCCTTGAGGTCCTCCCTACGGATTTTAGAAAAACCTGCCCATGCCTAAAAGCCGAGTTCTCTTGGTATTTTTTAGAAAGATATTATTTATTTATTTGACAGAGAGAGAGCACAAGCAGGGGGAGCAGCAGAGAGAGAAGGAGGAGCCCTGCTGAGCGAGGAGCCAGATGCAGGACTCGATCCCAGGACCCTGGGATCGTGACCTGAGCCGAAGGTAGATGCTTAACCGACTGAGCCACCCAGATGCCCCTCTATTGGTATTTTTTTTTTAAAGATTTTATTTATTTATTTATTTGAGAGAGAGAGAATGAGAGACAGAGAGCATGAGAGGGAGGAGGGTCAGAGGGAGAAGCAGACTCCCTGCTGAGCAGGGAGCCCGATGCGAGACTCGATCCTGGGACTCCAGGATCATGACCTGAGCCGAAGGCAGTCGCCTAACCAACTGAGCCACCCAGGCGCCCCTATTGGTATTTTTTAAGAGATCAAGTTAAATTTATAAACTAATTCAGGGGGAATTGACAAATTTATGATGTTGAGTTTTCCTACTCAAAAAAAGTATATATTTAATTAAAAAACACATATGCACCCTTATGTTTATTGCAGCATTATTTACAATAATCAAGATATGGAAGCAACCCAAGTGTCCATTGATAGATGAATGGATAAAGAAGATGTGATTACCTATCTAGATAGATAGATAGGGCACCTGGGTGGCTCAGTCAATTAAGCGTCTGCCTTCGGCTCAGGTCATGATCCCAGGGTCCTGGGATCAGTCCCCGCATTGGGCTCCCTGCTCATCAGGGAGTCTGCTTCTCCCTCTGCCCCTCCCCCAACTTGTGCGCCTGCATTCGCTCTCTCAAAAAACTAAATAAATAAAATCTAAAAAAAAAAGATTGTATTTAAAATAATAATAATAATATTGTAATAACCCTGTATGGTAACAGATGGTAATTAGACTTATCGTGGTGAGCATTGCAATATGTATATAATTGTTGAATCAATAAGTTGTCACCTGAAATTAATATAATATTGTATGTCAACTATACGTCAACTAAAAAAAGGCATCTTTTAAATCTTTCTCTGTAGTCTGCTTCTCTTTTTCTCCGTCTCAAATAAATAAAATCTTTTTTTAAAAAGGCATTCTATTGGGGCGCCTGGGTGGTTCAGTCGTTAAGCGTCTGCCTTCGGCTCAGGTCATGATCCCAGGGTCCTGGGATCGAGCCCTGCATTGGGCTCCCTGCTCAGTGGGGGGCTTGCTTCTCCCTCTCCCACTCCCCCTTCTTGTGTTCCCTCTCTCACTGTGTCAAACAAATAAATAAAATCTTAAAAAAAAAAAAGGGCATTCTATTAAGTATAAGGTGTATTACATGCTGATAATTTCCATTTCCATTTCTCTAATGAATAACTATGCTGAGCATCTTTCCATGTCCTTATTTGCTATCTAAATCTGTTGGATGAAGTGTCTGTTCAAATATTTTGCCTATTTTTTTTTAAATTGGGTTGTTTTCTTATTATTAAACTGTGAATTTCCTTAGCCAGGTATTGTTTTGCAAATATTTTCTCTGTTACTTGTCTCTTCATTTTCTTGTAAGCCTCTTTCAAGGAACAGAGGTTTGTAAGTTCTGTTGAAGTCCAGTTTATCAAAAAAAATACATGACTTATGATTTGATTTTTGTGCCCTAAGTCACCTTTGCCTAAACCGAAATCACAAGGATTTTCTTCCGTGTTTTCCTCTAGAAGTGCCTTGTCGTATATGGTAACCACTAGTCAAATGTGGCTACTTAAATTTGAATTAATAAAAATGTAATTAAATAAAATTAACAGTTCAGTTTCTTAGCCACATTAGTCACATTTCAAGGGCTGAATAGCCACATGTGGCTACTGGCTATTATATTGGACGTTACAGGATAATAAAACATTTTCATCGTTACAGAAAGTTCTATTTAAAAAATGTTGCTGTAGAAGTTTAGTAGGTTTGGGCTTCGCATTTAAATCTGTGATCCATTTTGATCTCACTCCTGGGTATTTCAAGAGAAATGGAAACCTAAGTTCACAGAAGTACCTCAAGGCTAATGTTTATAGCAGCTGTATTCTTAATCACCAAAACCTGGAAACAACCCAAATATCCATCAACTGTGAATGGATAAACAAATTGTGTACAGCCTTATAAGGTGATACTCCTCAGCAATAAAAAGGAGCAAATGAATAACTTATGCAACCATAGGGAGGAATCTCGAAAGCATTATGTTAAAGGGGGGAAAAAAAGCCAAACTCAAAAGGCTACTTACTGTATGGTTCTATTGATATCATACTCTGGAAAAGGAAAACTGTAGGCATAAGACACTAGATCAGGTACCAGGGGACTGGGGTGGAGTAAGAGATTGATTACAAAGATGCATGATTTTACAACAAGCATTTATTATCTTACACTTTCTGTAGGTCAGGGATTTGGCAGCAGCTTAGTTCTGTGGTCCTGGCTCCAATCTCCCAGCTAAGAGGTCAGCTAGAGCTGCTGTTATGTGAAGACTTGGCTGGAGCTTGTGGATCTTCATGCTAAGCTGTTCCTGTATTCTTGACCTATAGAAATTGTGAGACAATAAATGTTTGTATTAAGCCACTAAGTTTTGGGTTCATTTATCACATAGAGATAGACAAGTAATACACATATCAATGGCAGAGAGAAAATGGGAAGGGCCCAAATCAAGAGAAATAACTTAGAATCCATAGGGATTTGGTAGGAGAGATAGCCTCTCACCTCCGAGCTCAGCTGGGAATCTCCAAGGCAGGGAACAAGGTGTTCAACTGGACTGGGTTAAAGAGGGGTTCCTCTGATGTTTTTGGACACAGAGAAGGAAAGTTAGGCAGAGGATAAGAAGCAAGTAATTGTCACTCTTGGGACTTTCCATGCACCCAGGCTTCACCCAGTTCCTGAGTCCTTTGAATTTGCTTCATGTGCTCCATAATGGATGTGCATGGTAGAGGGGAGCACCAAGAAAGTCATATCTGGTGAACTGGCAGGGGAATGGGAGCTCAAAAGAAGAAAGAGCAATAAATGCAGAGCTTCCGAGAGTGAATTCACTCTTTTTTTTTTTTTTAAGATTTTATTTATTTAGGGGCGCCTGGGTGGCTCAGTTGGTTAAGCAACTGCCTTCAGCTCAGGTCATGATCCTGGAGTCCCGGGATCGAGTCCCACATCAGGCTCCCTGCTCGGCAGGGGGTCTGCTTCTCCCTCTGATCCTCTTCCCTCTTGTGCTCTCTGTCTCTCATTCTCTCTCTCTCAAATAAATAAGTAAAATCTTTAAAAAGAAAAAAAAAAGATTTTATTTATTTATTTGAGAGAGAGGGAGAAGCAGACTCCCTACTGAGCAGAGAGCCCGATGTGGGACTTGATCCTAGGACTCTGGGATCATGACCTGAGCCAAAGGCAGATGCTTAACCAACTGAGCCACCCAGGCACCTGAGTGTGAATTCATTCTAAGGGAAGAAAAACTCAGGCATGCTGAGCAGGACTCAGCAACAAGACTAAGGTTTGGAGGAGAGCAATGGTTTCAGGTAGAGCACAGTGGTCATTGCATGAGCCTGCCTCAGCCCCTTCCCCTTGACAAATGGGTGCTCTAAAGAGGGACAAGCTTGTGTAAAATTAAAGCATTCAGCTCATTAAACTCTGTGATGCCTGGGGCTAAGGGTCTTTCCTGGAGCCCTCTAAGAATGTAAGCCAAGAAGAGCCATGTTCAAAAGTCATTATGCATTACATGGGAGAAATGACATGTGAACAGTGAAAGGACTGTGACTCCCATTACATGGGAGAAATGACATGTGAACAATAAGTAGACTATTAAGTGGTAGATGGGGCTGACTCATGTTGCTGAAATGAGCAGTGGCATGAAGGAGCTTGGAGATATCTACAAATATAAAAAAGACAAACAACAAATACTTGGAAAAAACAACCACCCTGGGACACTGTAGTTATACAGGTGTGGGCTATTTAACTAACAAAATAAGTGTCTAAGTAGTAAAGTGACCTTATTTGTACCCTCAGCTTGTGAGGTCTGGGGACCTATAATTGCAGTTATAGAAGAATAGTGGTCTGTTTCTTAATTGCAAGCCACAGAAACCACTAGTTTAATTAGAAAAATGATTTTATTGGGGCACCTCGGTGGCTCAGTCAGTTAAGTATCCGACTCTTGATTTTAACTCAAGTTATGACCTCAGGGTTGTGGGATTGAGCCCCACATCAGGCACCACCGGGCTCCGCAATGGGTGTGGAGCCTGTTTGGAATTCTCTCTGTCCCTCTCCCTCTGCCTCTCCCAGCTCCCATATGCATGCATGCTCTCTCTCTCTCTTAAAAAAATAATAATAATAATGAAAGAAAAGAAAAGAGAAGTGATTTTATTTAAAAAGATATTAGATAAATAACTATAACTATAATAATTTGTTAATGAATAGCAAGATAAAGAGATCATAAAACATGGGGAGGGAGGAAGAGAGTAAAAATGTAGAGCTCTAGAATGCATTTGAAAAAGTTGTTATTCACTTAAAATAGACTGTTATAAATGTAAGTTGCTTTATGTAAGCCTCTGGCAACCACAAAGGAAAAACGTACAGCAGATACACAAGATAAAAAGAAAGGAATCTAAGCATACCACAGAAAAGCATCATATCACAAAGGAAGAGAGCAAGAGAAGAAGAAAGGAACAAAACAGCCAGAAAACACTTAACAAAATGGTAATAAGTCCATACCAATCAACAATTACTTTAAGTGTAAATGGACTAAATTCCCCAATCAAAAGACATAGAGTGGATGAATGGATTAAAACAAACAAACAAGACCCAACTAACTATATGCTGCCTTTAAGAGACTCCCTTTAGCTTTAAGGACATATACAGACTGAAAGTGAAGGGATGGAAAACGCTGTTCCATGTGAATGGAGTCCAAAAGAAAGCTGGAGCAGCTATATTTATATCAGAAAAAATAGACTTTAAGCCAAAGACTGTAATAGGAGACAAAGAAGGACATCATATAATGACAGAGGTGTCAATCCAACAAGAGGATATAACATTTGTAAATACTAATGCACCCAATATAGGAGTACCTAACTATATAAAGCAAAGGGACTGACCTTAAGGGAGAAATAGACAGCAAAACAATAATAACAGAGGACTTTAATACCCCACTTTCTTCATCCAGATACAAAATCAATAAGGAAGCCTGGGACTTAAATGACAAGATAGTCCAGATGGACTTAACAGTCTTGTACAGAACATTCCACTCAAAAGCAGCAGAATACATAATCTTCTCAAGTACATGGAACATTCTCCACAATAGATCTTACAATAGGCCACAAAACAAATCTCAGTAAACTGAAGAAGACTGAAAACATACCAAGTGTTTTTTTTTCTGACCACATTGATATGAAACTAGAAATCAATTATAAGAAGAAAACTGGAAAATTCACAAATACGTGGTGATTAACCAACATGCTATTAAAAAACGAGTGGATCAAAGAAAAATCAAGAGAGAAATTAAAAAAAAAAAGTCTTGAGACAAAGGAAAATGAAAACATAACATACCAAAATTTATGGGATGTAGTATAAGCAGCTCTAAGGGGGGCGGGGGGAGTTCATACCAATAAATGCCTATATTAAGATCCAGGAAAGATGGGCGCCTGGGTGGCTCAGATGGTTAAGTGTCTGCCTTTGGCTCAAGTCATGATCCCAGAGTCCTGGGATCGAGTCCCGCATCGGGCTCCCTGCTCAGTGGGGAGCCTGCTTCTCCCTCTGCCTCTGCCTCACTCTCTCTCTGTCTCTCATGAATAAATAAATAAAATCTTTAAAAAAAAAAGAAACAGGAAATATCTCAAATAAACAACCTAACTTTATACCTGAAGGAACTAGAAGAACAAACTAAGCCCAGAGGTAGTAGAAAGAAGGAAATACCATAGATCAGAGTAAAAATAAATGAAAAAAAAAAGTTTAGGACCAGATGGTTATATTCACTGGTGCATTCTTTTTTTTTTTTTTTAAGATTTTATTTATT
>NW_028066716.1:0-8061 GCF_054177405.1 Leptonychotes weddellii
TGTTTTTCCTTCCAGTCAATCTTCTCTCACTTGTACGTGTGCATCCCGATAGTCATTTTCAAATCCGCAGTCCTAATTGTCTATTCCTTCCTACTCAGCATGATGTCAAGGCACCTGCAGGACTGGCCTCTCCTGGGAGCTTGCTGGAATGCTGCATCTCCCTCCCGCCTCCCAGACTTGTGGGATCCGAATCTGCATTAAAGATAAAATCAGGGCGTGGGGGCGCCTGGGTGGCTCAGTTGGTTAAGCGACTGCCTTCGGCTCAGGTCATGATCCTGCAGTCCCGGGATCGAGTCCCGCATCGGGCTCCCTGCTCAGCAGGGAGTCTGCTTCTCCCTCTGACCCTCCCCCCTCTCATGCTCTCTCTATCTCATTCTCTCTCTCAAATAAATAAATAAAATCTTTAAAAAATAAATAAATAAAAATAAATAAAATAAAAAAGATCTTGGATATGATGAAATTCTTTGCAAACATTATTTTAAATAGCTTTTAAGATGAAATATTTTGCAATATTTTTCATCTCTACTTCAGAAGTGAGGAAATCAAGTTTAAAATAAAGAATCTTGTCAAAAGCCATATGACTAGTAAGTGTTTAGATTCTGAAGCCAGTGAGACTAATCGCTACCCGTGTTGGTCACAAACTTCAGTGTGCCTAAATATTACCTATTTGTTCAAAATGTTTATTTTGGGGCCCAACAATAAAGATTCTGATCCTGAGTTTCCATGAGAGGGGCCTGGATTATGCATTATAAAAACATGTCTAATGAAGTGACAAGTGTATGAAACTGAAAGATCATATGCTATACTGTGATTCGATGTTACTCAGACATCAAAACTAGACAAAGGTAAATATCATAACAGAAACTATATATTCATCTTACAAAAGGAAATAGTTGCCAGTACCTAGAGTAGAGTCAGTTACAGAAATACAATACTTAAAAGGAATCTGTCCTCCTATTTCTATTTCTAGCCTCTGTCTCAGTAATAATTATTTTGGAGAGGTGGAATAACACCATATTGGAAATCTTGTTGGCCACATGATGTCATTCTTGCTATGGGAGTAAAGAGACTAGCCCAAGGCTTTCTCAAAAGCAGATCGTTCCCAAAAGGTTTTTAATTACAGAATTAGAGTTATTTTCTTTGTAGCTTACCAAAGTCTGTTTTTCTCCCATATGAATAGGGTAAGGGATACGTATTTTTATCCTATTTTGTCCAGTAGCCTTGTCTTCTACCTTAGCTTTATGACTTAAAAAAATAATACATGGTTCTCTGTACAATTTAATTTGTTCCTCAATTCTTTTTATCCATTTATTTTTGTATCCATTTATTTTAGCAAATTGTTTTTCCTTTCATGACATTTAACACAATCTGTAAATAATATGCATATATTTGTTTGATGATCACCTCCCATTCTGACTATTTGGAAGATCTAGCCAAGTGAATGACACACACAGTAAACGACCCTAGATAATTTCAAGAGTGAAGGAGAGGATGAATTCTGGCCACTGAAAGTCAACAGATAAGATTTCTGGCTTTTTGAAGTCACAATATTACAGAAGTTTAGGCAGAGATTAAGTGAAGGACAGCACATTTGAGAATGTCAATATGAATTCATTTCTAGTTTTATTTTAATAATATGAGAATGCAATTGTACAATATCAATAAAATGAATGTTTAAGTGGCTTTGAAAATTAGAGTTTATTGGTGAATTGCCAGAATTTCCATTAAAATCAAGACCAAGAAAAATATACCTGCTATTACCTGTATTCTTTATTTTTCTTGAAGTTATACCCCAAAAATTAGACAGGAAAAATAAATGAAAGATTTAACTCCTGAAAGGGAGTTGAATTGCCAATATTTCTAGTTGCTTTAATTATCCAGCTAGAAAATCATTGAATAAAATAAAAATTTGCTTTGACTCCTAAGTATTGGGCGTTATAGTAGGCTGAATTTGGCTCCAAAGATGTCTGGGTGCTAATCTTCGGAGCCTGTGAGTGTTGCCTTATATAACAAAAAGGATTTTGCCGATGAAACTAAATTAAGAATATTGAGATGGGGGGATTTTCCTAGATTATCTGCATAGGCCCTAAATATAATCACAAATGTCCTAATAAGAGGGAGATTTTACTACATAAGATGTAATGACGGGAGGAGAGGAACACAGAAGAGATAGAATTGAAGATGCTATGTTGCTGACTTTGAAGACAAAGGAGATGCCATAAGACAAAAGATGCAAAGAAAGCAGCTAGAGAACCTGGAAAAGGAAAAGGATTCTTCCCTAGAGTCTGGAGACAGAGCATGGCTGGCCATTTTGGACTTCTGACTTCCAGAACTGTAAGAGAATACATTTGTGTTGTTTTAAGTCCCTATGTTTACAGTAATTTGTTACAACAGCAATAGGAAATTAATGCAGGAGAACAGATGCTCTTTTCATTAGGTCTACAGAAAATACCCCATATTTTGGAATAAGCCTTACCAGGTATATGCTCTAAATAACTTTATAAAGCGTATCTAGGAATACAAAAAGAGATATATGCAGAAATATAATGGTGTTATTTTTTTTATTCCATTTAAAGACTTTATTTCATTCCAATCAATATTTTCTATGGTATTTTTTTTGCTTTAAAATTTAAAAAAAATATTCTATATTTCATATAGAAGAAATAAATCTGGGAACATAGGTAAGAAAAAATTAAAAGAGAAGAATAAATGAGGAAGAGGGGTGAGAAGCGAGAATGTAACTTAATTGTCAAATAATAAGGACGTACTGTTAAGATAAAATAATCTTTTTTTCAAGCCCTGAATTCTTATAGTGCTATTTTGAGGCAGAAATATCTTTCTCAATGAAGCCAGATTTTTATAGGCCAGAAACAACCTCATATATATATATAAACACTTTAGAATCTGATAAATGTGACATTTCAAATAAAGGAGAAATTATGAATTATTCAATAAATCATGCTGGGACAATTAGTTATCTCTGTGGAGAAATTATATACTCTATGCCAAAATAAATTCCAGAAGGATTAAAAGATGAAATCTAAAAATGAAACAACAAGTAAATAAGAAAACCTTTCTATAAATATAGGCAAAAGCAGAAATCATATTAAAAATATTGATATATTTGACTACTAGCAGTTAAAAATATTTTTATCTCAAAAACTGGGCAAAAATAATCATAAGTAGAAGATAAAGTGAGCTTGAAAAATATATTTGAAAATTTGACAGAAAAATGTATTTATTTTTTTTATAAGAAGAGTTTTGTTATATTAATAAGCAACAGCTTTAATACTCCAATAAAAATGGGTAAAGGACAGAAGTAGATTGCTCAGTAGAAAACACAGATGACTTAAACTTTAGGAAAAATAGTTCAATCTTACTTATAATGAACATGTAAATTTAAACAATGAGGTACTCTTTTGCCTACCAAATTGATAAAGATGGTGGAAGGGAGTTATAGAGACAGTGTAGTAATTACCATTTTTTAATATAATGGACATATATTTGTGTTGTAATAAGAACATAAAGGAAAAACCAACACTGAAGATAAATTTCAAGAAATCTTTCTTTCTTTTCTTGACTGGGCTATTCACTCATTTATTGGATTTATTCCCATTGGCAACTACTCCTTTCCAGACAATGTTCTAGAACTTGTAGTCAAGAACCTAAAATCATTTTAGGAGAGGATGTGTACGTATGGTTGGAGGGTGGAAGGTGAGGGTAAAGAGGCAAGCAAGGTCATGTTTACAACCCAGTATGGTAAGTACTGGGGGGATTGCGTGGGGAACATAGTTTGTGGAGATGGGGACACCCTATCACAAGAGGACCAGGGAAGAGTCAATGTGAGAAGGTGCATGAGTTTAGCAAAATAGGCAAACAGACGCTTACCAGTTAAGAAAGAGGGATGGGGAAGGATGGCACAATGAGGGAAGTGTAATATTTTAGTGCCACTGACACACAGATTACCAGGCAGGATGAGTGGGGACTGAGAATGATGAGTTTGGCTGGGGCTGTCATGAAATTCCTGTTTGCCAAGTTTAGGAGATGTGGCTTTATTCTGTAACTCTGGGAGTTTCTTTGAAAGTTTTCAACAGAAGGGTAGTAAGAGCTTGTAATGTAAACAGAGGAGCAGAAACTTGATGAATGTGGGGTTTGTTCCATCTGCAAGAAAGAGTTAACAAACAGAAGAACGCACCTTTTCCTTTGCTGCTGTATAGCCTTCTATTTGTTTATTCATGGATTCCTTTCTAAACAAGGATTTTGGAGCTCTCACAGCATTCTCCTTGAGCTCATGGGCCCATAAGGAGGACTCTAAGGGGAGATTCAGCTCAGTCACTGCCTGGGGGAAACAGATTGTGAGAAGGAAGCAGGTAAGCAGACAGGTCTCGGTAGAGGTGGACAGGCAATATAACAAACGTACTCAGCTAAGAAGGAGGTGTCAGCCAAGGTTTCTTTTAGGTGCTGACATGGCTATTGCACATCCTTTGACCTGATGCCTCCATGTGTAGAGCAACCAACCCAAAGGTAGCATCCAAACAAGGAAAAGACCTCACCACAGTTGTGGATCTTGAACTTCTTTGAGCGTGGGATGATGGCACATTCACCCAGCTTCATGTGCTCTATGTCTTAGGGCTTCAGCAACTCAAACCCACATAGGGCTGCCCTGACATTTTGAATTTTATTGAGGCATTCAACCGTTTTGTTCTTTTACTTCCAATATCTTATTGGAAAGAATTCTAGTTGTGAATCCCATTCAAGGTTCAATTTAAACAATGATTATAATTTCCTTCCCCCCACAAATAAACAGACTGAAAAAGGTAAAGAAGGAAGCAGGGATGGAAAGAGAGTGGAAAAGGGAGGAGGAGAGAGAGAGAGAGAAATATGTGAAGGAAAGAAGAAAAGAGAGAGTAAGGGCCAGACTCTCCTGTGAACAGTGATCTGAGACTTTTACTCCTTGCTTTCCCTCCCGATGGGTATAGAATTGCTATGACTGCAATGCTGAAGGGGGCTCAGCCCCGGACCTTGCCCCAGCTGGGAAATCTAAATAAGATGCCTGAACAATGGTTCACATGACTCTCTGGCATGATGCAGTTCTTCCTGACCATTGTGCGGAATCTTTGTAAAGATCTTTTTAATACCTCTTAGCAGAAGCAAAATATCTTGGTCTTTAAAAAGAGAAAAAAAGTCGTCTCCCAGCCTCCTCCCACTTGCCAAGTGTGTTGTGTATGCGGGGGGATATAGGGGAACAGGGGAAATGAGAGTGAGGGGACAAGGAGAAGGGAAGAAGGGCACATTAGCTTCTCTCTGGAGCTCACTGTGGCTCGCCTCTGCACTATGATGCCACTGCAGCCAAGAGCACTTCCCAGCTGACTTCCTGCCAGCTCACTCTGAACAGGGCTGGCCCTGTGACATTTCAACAGGAGCATTCAGATCAGGCTCACATAGAGACACTGACATTTTGAAGTTCATCAGACAGGCAAACTGTAACCCCCGGTGGTTCTTTCCAGGAAAAATATTCAGTTTTCTCTGAATAGACCAAATCTAAGAGAGACAGGGGTGGTGTGGTGTGTGGAAATTGAGAGAAAATGAACCAATATTTCTCGTTAGAAAGGTGAAGAATTAACCCATGCCTTTATTGACTGCCTCTCATCCATGAAGCCTTCTCTAATCGGCTAGCTGAAAAGGATGTCTTACTCCATTGAACCGAACGAGTCCTCTAACCAGTATGCCATTTATCACTTCCTTTCCAATTTTGTGCTACAGGTGTAATCCCAGGTGTACAAATCAGGTCCTAACAAAGAACAGAAAGCACATTTAGCCAGGATGTGGAAAACAGTGTGATGAAGGGACTGCTGCAGAGGTATGGACAAGGTTAAGGAAACCAGCAAGTGGTACTGAGGTACCTAGGGACTAACCGCAGCAAGAAGCCATTACCACTCTCTACCTGAAAGGCAAGAGTAGGAAATGGAGTTATTAGATTCAGATGAGAGCTAGAGCTGTGGAAAGGGGGCTGCCCATATCTAATTGTCGTCATAGAGTGGCATAATCATTGCCGGAAACATAGTGCTTAGACAGGAAGGAAGGGATATGTGTGGGTGGTGGGGGATATGGAAGAGGTGGGGGTGGTGAATACCCTGAAATCTTTCTCTTCATAACCTTTGATCTCTTGCTGGTGCCTCCTATTTTCTTCTATTACTTGAACTCAATCAGAAGCCACAGGGATAAAAGCCTAGAGATGTAACTTCCTCAAAGTCAGCCCCTGGTGGGTACAGAGTAGAGCAAAGATAGATAGAGAGTGGGTCAGGCATGGGGGCAGGCAGACATAATTACCAGACCATCAGGTGTATTTCCTTAATGCATGGAATTGGTTAAAAAATCTATAAAAATTCTCTTTTCTGCTAATGAGTCAAGCACACTTGTGCAGTCCATAGCGGAAGTACCAGAGGTAGAGAGAAATGGGGAAACAGGCTTTGTGTAGCTATTGAGAATTATGATTACATTATTGTAATTATATAGTTGTGATCATTACCCCACAATTAAAATGTGAGTTAATTAAGGAACAGATCCTTTCTTGGTTTATTTCTTTTTTTTTTTTTTAAGATTTTATTTATTTAGTTGAGAGAGAGAGAGAGAGAGACAGAGCACAAGTAGGGGGAGGGGCAGAGGGAGAGGGAGAAGCAGGCTCCCCGCTGATCAGGGAGCCTAATATGGGGCTCCATCCCAGGACTCCAGGATCATGACCTGAGCCGAAGCAGATGCTTAATCAACTGAGCCACCGAGGCTCCCCTCTTGGTTTATTTCTATATCTAATCCCTATACCCCTGTCTCCCACCAATGCTGTCATCAGAGTGAGAATTTTTAATATTTATCAAAGAAAACACTTACAGAGAAGAAATTCCTAACTTAGCATCATTAAGAACACCTATTAATGAGTACATCCCCTTGGAAATATTTCTCTAGTACATAATATTTCTCTAAGTTCATATGTCAACAGAATTTTGTAGGAACACTTTGATGGTAGAGCCACATTTGTTAGGAAGACTCCGAAGGACACTTGAATCCTTGCAAGTATGAAGACACTTTATAGCAGAGTAAAACATAATGTATACAAAGTTAGAAAAATAAAAATCTCACTATGGAAACTATTTAAATAGACACACAGGAAATATAGATTTGAATATTTCATTATGAGAACAAATGCCGTATTTGTATCAGAGAAACAATCTTACTAATGCTGCATTATAAACAGTTTCAAATCACTTTCATAGAGAATAACTTAATTGGAAAAGAAAGTTAATCTAGATGTCTGTCAACAAACTTTCCTGACATCTCTGAGAGTTGGGGAACACCCTTATTTTGATTGTTTTGTAGAGAAAAGAAATCATGAAATAATTTCAGTCAGAGAGGGGACAGTAGGGGACAGGGGGAGATGCTAATAATAAGTTTGAATATTGTTACACTCATAATCACTGGTAAAGAGAGTTCATAAATATAAGATTGTCCACTGATCAGTGGGTGTTAGGTCATGGGACATGGGAGTCTTTTGACCTGACCTCCAACAAGCAGTTAGAAGAATGATGCTTCACTGACAAATAGGTTGACAGGAATTACTGTGGTTGGAAGCCAAGTTCCACCTGGGTAAACACATCTATGCCAGTTTCATCCGGGTAAATGCATCTTTGGTCATGAGGATTACAGTGTGTCCCTGTGAAAATGATTAGGCAGAATATACTGTGTATTACTAGTGAGACATTCTAGTATCAGGATATGGTCTCAAAGCAGACTTCCAATGAGTACTGTTGTCACAGGTGGTGATGTCTTACTGGATGCCATTGGTTTTTTTTTAAATTTTTTATTGTTACGTTAATCACCATACATTACATCATTAGTTTTTGATGTAGTGTTCCATGATTCATTGTTTGTGCATAACACCCAGTGCTCCATGCAGAATGTGCCCTCTTTAATACCCATCACCAGGCTAACCCATCCTCCCACCCCCCTCCCCTCTAGAACCCTCAGTTTGTTTTTCAGAGTCCATCATCTCTCATGGTTCGTCTCCCC
>NW_028066717.1:0-387 GCF_054177405.1 Leptonychotes weddellii
GCGCCTGGGTGGCTCAGTTGGTTAAGCGACTGCTTTCGGCTCAGGTCATGATCCTGGAGTCCCTGGATCGAGTCCCGCATCGGGCTCCCTGCTCGGCAGGGAGCCTGCTTCTCCCTCTGACCCTCCCCCCTCTCATGTGCTCTCTCTCTCTCATTCTCTCTGTCTCAAATAAATAAATAAAATCTTTAAAAAAAAAAATCTTAAAAAAAAAAAGAGTTGGGTTGGAAAAGGTTCAGGATTGCATATCACTTCTTCTGATCAAGGTTAACTCCTGATGCATCGGGGAACCTTGAAGTTGTATGAAAATGGTGCTCAGGTGATAATCTTTGAACTGTGCTTGCCCCAATCAGGTTTCATCGCAATAGTCAGTCACGCCCAACCAGCCCC
>NW_028066718.1:0-387 GCF_054177405.1 Leptonychotes weddellii
AGTGGTAATATTACAAGGGGTAAATCCATGCCCGGGGCCCCGGAAGCTGAGCAGCAAAAGCATGTCATCCACAGAGTGTCTTTTAACACAGCAAGTTGGACAAAACCAGACCCTTAATTAGGGAACACAATGTACATTACACAGGTCCCCACTGGCCAGAACACAATTGTGACTGGGCCCTAGCGTAGTGCAGAGGGAGAGGGAGAGCTGGGGCGCAGAGCTTGGGAACACACAGAGGCTTTGTCTGAGTGGCCGGCAGCTCAGCTGGTATCATAATCCTCTGTTTACCATTGAAAGCTGGGCACTGTGTAGTTAAAAATGTATAAGATCAAGGTCAAAGTCTTGGACGAGACAGATTTGCTCTGAAAGTGAAGATTGAAGGACAAA
>NW_028066719.1:0-387 GCF_054177405.1 Leptonychotes weddellii
GGTGGCTCAGTCGTTAAGCGTCTGCCTTCAGCTCAGGTCATGATCCCAGGGTCCTGGGATCGAGCCCCACGTCGGGCTCTCTGCTCAGTGGGAAGCCTGCTTCTCCCTCTCCCACTCCCCCTGCTTGTGTTCCCTCTCTCGCTGTCTCTCTCTCTCTGTCAAAAAATAAATAAAATCTTTAAAAAAAAAAAAAAGAAAAAAAATCTGGGAATCCGGGGATGAGAGAATTTTAAGACAGGTGGTCAATAATGTCGAACACTATTGAAAAGTCAGGCTAAGGACTGAAAAGCCCATTTCGATTAATAATTAACAGGCTTTGGTGACCTTTTTGAGAACAGATACTACAGAGTGGTGGGTTAAAAGTCAGAGGGCAGCAAACAGAGAAGA
>NW_028066720.1:0-387 GCF_054177405.1 Leptonychotes weddellii
GATAAGAGTCAGGTCAGCTGCTGTCTGCTCAGCATGACCACAGAGCCTTTGCACAGCCCTGGGAAGTGTTTGTCTGCAAATAAATCAGTGATGAAAGAGAAAGAGAAACAGTCCTCCCTTCAATCTTTAAAAAATTAAATTAGTGGGGCGCCTGGGTGGCTCAGTTGGTTAAGCGACTGCCTTCGGCTCAGGTCATGATTCTGGAGTCCCGGGATCGAGTCCCGCATCGGGCTCCCTGCTCGGCAGGGAGTCTGCTTCTCCCTCTGACCCTCCTCCCTCTCATGCTCTCTGTCTCTCATTCTCTCTGTCTCAAATAAATAAATAAAATCTTTAAAAAAAAATTAAATTAGTGTTTTCCTTACTTAAAATACAGAAACAACCACAGTG
>NW_028066721.1:0-387 GCF_054177405.1 Leptonychotes weddellii
CGCCTGGGTGGCTCAGTTGGTTAAGCGACTGCCTTCAGCTCAGGTCATGATCCCAGGGTCCTGGGATCGAGTCCCGCATCGGGCTCCCTGCTCTGAGGGGAGCCTGCTTCTCCCTCTCCCACTCCCCCTGCTTGTGTTCCCTCTCTCGCTGTGTCTCTCTCTGTCAAATAAATAAATAAAATCTTTAAAAAAAAAAAATGTATTTAATGAAAACATTCCTTTCTCTTCCCTCTACCTCAGCTAACCATCACTCTCAATTCCCTTGTCTCTGGCCAACCCTAATCCTAGATGATTCCATCTTCTTCCTCCCTCCACAGATCACAAAGGGAGATTGCTAAATAAAACCAGAGTCATGGAATGTAAGCGTCAAACATTTGTGTTCAAAAT
>NW_028066722.1:0-387 GCF_054177405.1 Leptonychotes weddellii
GGTGGTGAAGACCCCACAGACTGCGGGCAGAGGTGACAGGGCCACCAGGCCTCCTCTTGCCCGCCCACCCTCCCCGAGCGGCTCCCAGCCCAGCCTGGGAGGGATTCCAGAGGCTTCTGTTTCCTCACGGCAACTGTCAGTCAGTCATGTAGATGTTTCTCTTGTCATCAGTGTGAAATTACCAGAGTGGCCTCATTATCCGCTTACTCCAAATTTGGAGGCAATATTTCTGTCTGATGGATCATAATCTCCCCTTAAAACAAAAATAACATCTCCACAGGTAGAGGAGGAGTCGGGGGGAAGGAAGGTGACAGCTGGGGACAACCCAAGACGAATTCTCTGGGTTTTTCAATCGAGACATATATAGGCAAAGTCCTTCATTGACCT
>NW_028066723.1:0-387 GCF_054177405.1 Leptonychotes weddellii
GCCGAAGGCAGACGCCCAACCGTCTGAGCCACCCAGGCGCCCCTCTTTTATTTTTTTAAAGATTTTATTTATTCATGAGAGACAGAGAGGGGGAGAGAGAGAGAGAGAGAAGCAGTCTCCCAAGGAGCAGGGAGCCCGACGTGGGACTCGATCCCAGGACCCTGGGACCATGACGCCCAACCATCTGAGCCACCCAGGCGCCCCTCTTTTATTTTTTTAGAGATTTTATTTATTTATTTGAGAGAGAGAATGAGCGGGGGTGGGGTGGTGGTGGTGAGCAGGTAGCATTTGAACAAAAACCTGATGGAGGTGAGAGGATTAGCCATGGGGACAACTGGGAAAACAAGGTTTGAGGCACGGGGAAGAACCTAATGTGGAAAGCCTGCC
>NW_028066724.1:0-387 GCF_054177405.1 Leptonychotes weddellii
AGATTAGGCAAATCTATACAGAATGAAAGTAAGGTAGTGGTTGCCTAAGGCACAGCACCGAGGAATGGGAGAAATAGGAGGCAAGGAAGGGTAGCAGGTTTCTTTATAGGGTAGTAAAAAGGTCCTAGATCGACTGTGGCAATGGATGCACAACTGAATATTCTAAAAACCACTGAATTGTACACTTTAAGTAAGTGAACTGTATGGTACGTGAATTACAGCTCACTAAAGCTGTTATTAAAAATCAAAGCAAATTTGGGGCTCGTGGGTGGCTCAATCAATTAAGCATCTGACTCTTGGTTTTGGCTCAGGTCATGATCTCAGGGTCGTGAGAGCAAGTCCCGAGTCGGGCTCCACCCTTGGCATGGACTCTGCTTGAGATTCTCT
>NW_028066725.1:0-387 GCF_054177405.1 Leptonychotes weddellii
GAAGAGGGAGCCAAATGCAGATGACGAGTCTGAGGTCCAGGTGGACCCAGGCCTCCCTCCCCCAAAGGGCCTCCTCAGGCCCCGTCCACCCCCGCCGAGCCACTATCTCCTTTCAGTAGCTAAAAATATATGTGCGCTGCCCAGCTCCCTGTGGGGATAGGTCTGGGGCGGGCGCCAGCCCTGTCCAGCCCGAAAGCGGTGCCTGCTGGGACAGAGCTGGGTCCTCAGGGACCTAGGTCCTGGGCGCATAAAATCCCTGGCTCGAGCTCCTGGGGGGATTTACGACGCGTCCCCGCCGAGGACAGAAAAAGCGGTGTCACCTTGATGCTTGGCAGGCCCAGGACAGCGCAGGGGGTTGGGTTCTCAGACCCTGGGGAGGGGTCTGCA
>NW_028066726.1:0-387 GCF_054177405.1 Leptonychotes weddellii
CACCTGGTTGGCTCAGTCATGATCTCGGGGTAGTGGAATCAAGTCCCACCTCGGGGTCTGCATGCTGATCACTGAGTCAGCTTGAGATTCTCTCTCTCCCTTTGCCCCTCCCCCCACTCACACTCTATTTCCCTCCCTCTCTCTAAAATAAGTAAAATCTTTACAAATATATTTAAAAATTAAACTACGATACATTTTCATCAAAATGAAAGACATTAATGTATTGATAAAATATATAAATAACAAAGACATGATAACTAAGCGATGCCTACTTATTTCATGTGTTATATTTGAAGCCCTTAGAATGAGATTAGAGACATTTTTCCACCACTCTTACTCCTGAGAAAATATAATTCCTTAGTAATACTGCCTAATTACATGTTTAAT
>NW_028066727.1:0-8060 GCF_054177405.1 Leptonychotes weddellii
AAAATAAAAATAAATGTCTCTTGCCTGGGGAGACTCTGCATCAAATATGGCACCACCATCAAAAGCATGATCTTGTAATTCCACTGTAATTTACCAAAGTCTAGACTCTCTGGCTCTAAGTCCATAGAGTAGTGGTAAAAGTGCTAAGCCATTTTTGCAAATCCTAGGATGAAGATTTCTTTAGCAGTGTGGAGTATTTCTTCAACTACTGTGTTAGTTTTAGCTTTCTGAACTCTTGGGCATTTCGGAATTCCATTTATTTGATATTCAAAATAAACCCTTGGTCCTTTCCAACATTTAAAAATAGCAGTTGAAGTTTAGCTGTGAGTTCTCTTAATGTCTATAGAAATTTACTTGCCACACCGAGTAAAATGTATTATGGTTTCTCACTATCAAAAAGAGCATTGAAATTATGGTCTATTTTAGTTTCTAAAATTACTTTCCTGCATTTTTTAAAGACAGCAAACAATCAAGACAGAATTCACAAATGTTGTGCAACATTCTCTTCTTTTAAAAACCTTATGAATTTGCCTTTAACATATTGCATTTTCATATTAGCTATTTAACAATTTCACTTTATTAGAATGGTCAGACATAATCAAGAAATTTGTGCCAAGACACCCTTTTGAAAGTTACATCTTTAAGTTATATTGACTAATAATATTCCCAATGCTACACATGAGGAAAAAAAGGATATCAAAATTATAAACCATTTTTAATTGAAAAAAGGAGAGCTTTTTTTCCAAGTTTTTTTGTTCCAAGTTAGTCAGATATGAGACTCACGGAATCCATAGCAAAATCCTTTATATTTAATGAATACTCTTAACCTCTTGTTATAATACAATTAATGTTTAATTGTTTAGCATGTAGGCATGGAACTATTCTATACTATCATTACACAGTATTTTCTGCAATAACAATTTAAGGAAAAAAGTATATCTATAAAATATATAGTGCTTTCTTGGTCAAATATAAGTTGATTTTATTTAATGCAAGATTATTTTCAGTTTGGGTGTCTTCACTATTGATAAAATAGACTGTAGATGGGCTTCTCTAGCTGGAGGGACCATATGCATAAGAAAGTGCTTGCAGTGAAGATGACATATGTCATACCATGTGCCAAATACCATCCTAGATCTGGAAGTGACAATTTTCTTATATATACTGGCACTTGGAGCTCTCTAGCTTTGGACTTATTTCTTCTCCATAAGAGCTCAAGTGACACTATGTGTGTTTCTGAAAAGCTTGGTAGGTTTTCTGGCAATTAGCTATTTTACATTTTACATTCTTTATCTGATCTCTTTTAATTAGTATGCTTTATGAACTATTTTTATTGTACCTCTCAAATGTCAGACATGAGCTTGAATCATCTAACTCTACAGTCTTCAGGTTTCTAAGGAACATGCAGCCATACTCTAGTGCACATAAAACATCAATTTTGCTCCATTATCTATGAAACTTAGTTTCTCTGGAAAATGGGGAAAAATTCTGCTGTCGCTATGTACCTTACCATTCTAGTCAGTTTACAAAAAATCAACATGCTAAATGGCCAACTGGCATATTTGCTAATGTATCTATTTATAAAAATATTTTTTAAAAAAGCAACTAGTTATAAAGCTTATAGCGATTTCTGTAAGACAGGGTGGCTTATGACATTTTGAGGATTTCTGCAAAGTCTTAATTTTCATTTCAGAATTTCATATGGACACTTTTCTGTTTATGCTGATGTCTTTCCAATTTTTTTCTATCAACAAGTGTATCAACCTTCCCATTTAGTAGCCAAATTTTAATAGCCAAAATTTAACAAGTAATGTGGTTGTTCTGTCTCTGCCTTGTTCACATTTACCCATCTTTTAGTAGGCTTAATTTTAGTATTTGTAAGATTTAATAAATTTATGCTTTTTTATTCTTTTATTGCTCTTTCTTCACTTACACTTACTGTCTCATTGCTGTTACCAAAAATGGTAGTGACACATGCCTTCCATGCATTCTCACTTCCTTTCCACTGCTTTGAATGGTTTGCAGGCTTTGTGTTAAATGCCTTTTCAAACCATTGCCAGATCAACATATTTCATTTGTTATAAATCAAAATTTCTTTTGTGTCTTGATTATTTTGGCGACTTCTTATTTCTATCAAATGTGTTTAAAAGTTATTTACTTTTTTTTTTTTTAATTTTTAGGTATACTTAAAATTCCTGTGTCGATTCCTGAAATTAACACATAAGCATTAATTTGTGTTTCTGGCAATAAATTTTTAAATTTCAATGTGATATGATTATTCTTACTCACATTTGAATACCCAACTTTCTGGTAAATGGGAAAAAGTGGAAAATTGGCAAACTGGCTATTTGAAGAATAATCATTTGTTAGACTGGTTTTGGGCAAGTTGGCCTACTTCCCTACACCAGGTATTTGTAGTGAAGAGTAAAATGGAAGATGTAAACATTCTACACGCACATGGGCAATGTGTGTTATATTTCATTACATATGCAATTCAAGTATTCACCCCAGTTTCAAGTATGATCTTTCTCTATTACATACTAGGAAAGCAAATTTCTATCATTTTTTTACTAGTTGTCCACATGTACTTCCCCACCATGCCCAGATTCACCCCGGATCATGGCTCACCTCACTGGTGGTCACCACTGGAAATTCTTAGACCTAGAACTTCTAGATCACCCTGGAAACGTCTTTTCTGAGAGAACAGAGAATTTGTGTGGGGCAGGTAGCACTTCCTCCACAAGCCCTGTCCAGTTAAAAGGAACTGCAGTATAGGATGTAGAAATGTAATACTAGGGCACAAAGGGGAGTATTCCTAGAATGTGAGAGTAAAAAATAAAGAAGGTAAACCTTTCAGAGTGAGTACTCTTTGGGAGCATCACTCAGTCCCAACCTGGCTCCTCAACTTCTAGCCTCAATCAAATCACACAACCCTACCCCACTTCCTTCCTACGTATTTCTTTTGCGTGCCCTCAACCTCCAATATCCATTCCTCTAGCCTGAATTTCAGTCCAAAGCAGTGGTAACCAGCCCTAGCATCACATTCAAATCACCCAGGGAGCGTTTTTAAGATGACAATGCCCTGGCCTTATCCAGAAATTCTCGTTTAATTATCTATGGGGCCTAGCAGCGGGTTTTTTAGTTTAAAGCTCCCAGGTGACCCTAAAGTACAGCTAGGCCTAAGAACACTGATCTAAAGAGAGCTTTACAAATATTTCCACATCACTTTACATATGATAATGGTATTTGCAAAACACACTGAGTAAACCTGAAAGGCTACTGGAGGTTGGAGATGGGGTGGTGGTTTTGGGAAGCAGGGCGCAGTGAGAAGCTCCCAACTGACCAGATCCCATCCAGCCATAAAGCCGACAAAGATGTGAAAGCTCATGACCTCCACTCATGCAAGCCATTTTTCGCCTCTGTGTTTATTTGTAGGAAAACAGTTCCTGTGATCCATGGCAGTAATCAGGGCAGCTCCCACAGGTTGATCAAAGATGGCTACAGCACTGTCCAGCTCAGCACACGGCACTGGCCCTCCTAATATGTTTCATTTGGAGCTTACCCACTGGTATGAATTACACACACTTTCCAAATCATCCACGCACTTACTATTAAGCCATCTAAGTTACTTACTATCAAAGGCAAGAGCCATATAGGTACTTATTGCCTACCCCAAATAAAGACCCACAGTACATTTCTAATACACACTACTTGACTGGTTAAAGTCTGTATATCCTGATCAGCTACCATCAGTAAAAGCCCGAAATCAAACTCCTCAAGCAGGGAAATTTGAATAATGGGCAAAAGACTAGAAGTTCACAAGCAACAAATGATTCATTTTAGGAGATTCTTGCTTGCTTGGGGCAGGCAAAGCTCAGTCACTCCTACCCTCAGATTAGAACTAAGATAAAGGAATGGAAGGCCCAGTGTTGGGGCCCAGACACCAACCACATCACCCAGGGGAAGGTTAACAGACAACTCAGTTTAGGAAGAATCTGTAGCAAATTGTCTGGATTTAAATAAATTGGCTTCATGGAGAGTGGCAACAATACATGCTCACACGTGGACATACCAGCGCAACAGGCTGCCCAGCTCAAGGCAAGAAATAAAGTAATGATGGTCAACAGACCCAGTCATAGCCTTTTCCCTTAGCCAAAGTGGGAGGGCCACTTTGTTTTCATATACCATGTTAGGTCCCCGTGTATGGTTTAGATAAAAACACAAGCCAACTGGTGAGGCAACTAAAACTCTTGGGACTAACACTATCCCTGACTTTATTTTGTTTGGTTGGTTGGTTTAGTTTAGTTCGGTTTGGTTTGGTTTGGTTTGATTTGACCTATATTTTTACCTATGAGAATTAGAATACTCAAAAAGATTTCCTATTTCTGTGGAAAATTAACATGATTTTTTTTCTAATAGTGATGGCACCAGCCTATAGGTACCAGCCAGAAGCAGAAGATTAGGGTAGCCCTTCTTACCAGGGAAATTTGACAATGGAAAGCATGTTCATCTTTCCTCCTATGATAAATTCAGACTTTGGTGTCAAAATAGCATTAGCCATTCACGCCATCCTAACTCCTAAGTAGTAGATTAATCAGAGCTGGGCTTAGCTGATGAAAGCTCAAATAAAGAATGTAACTTACCTGGAGTAGGCAACATCACCTATCATTTTCCTGGTTTCAAATGTTATAGAGTCTACTGAAAGTGGAGGAGCCATGAGTCTTGTTCAGTCAGGATACTGATCCAAGGAACTGATCCCCTCTGGTAATGTAGTCCCTTGTCCTGTTTTCTCTAATGAAACTAATGTGGCTCAAGTTGAAAGTATTTGTGAGCAATATAAGTAGAAAAACTCTGCTTTACTGTGCTGCAAAAATATGAAAGCTGAATAGGAGACAGAAGTTGTTAGCTCTGTAGGATATCACAAGCATCAAACATGAGACTTTCTCCAGAACAAAAAATTAAGTGAGGGGAGTGGTGGTCTATATAGTTTAGCTTAGTCAACTTTTCTTGAGTTCACTGGAGTGCAAAGAGAACAGTGTAATGTAAACTGGCATCCCTTCCCAACTGGAAGCAGCTCAGGTTACAGGAAAAAGCAAAATTTGACCTACATCTACCCAGACATGAGAGAAGGAAAGATGGAAGCAATCCCATGAAGCAGAAGCTGCCATGATCAACTCAAACGCTCACTGACATCACTGAAAAATGCAAAATTACACAACCTAGCTTTTATGTTTACTCAATTGTTATAATTATTTGATGAGGCTCTGCATAAAATACTTCCCTATTATTACATAAAGAAATGAGTCCAAGGCAGAGTTGGGTAAAGTGTAGCCCAATTCTGAGTGCAATTATCAGAAATGTGTGATTGTGATTCCAGTTCCATCACGAGGAACAGCAGCCCATCTTATGGGAAGTTGGAACAGTGACCTTAAACATTAAATCTCTGATTGCTCTAGGAGGCTCACATTGCACATATCTGAAAGACCCCACAGAAAACGCTCTCATCCTAGAAGGGTGTACAGAACAATTTCCTCTGAGATCCAAATGGAAGGTAAATTAGAGAAAATATGGGGGAAGTGGCATATCAGAAAACATCTACTGCAAGAGCAGTGCTAATTTACAGTTAGAGGAGCCAATAAATCACAAAGAGTTCACACCACAGGCTGTTTTTACTCTAATCAGGTAGCTCAACCTCCTTTAATTGTCCTGATCAGAACCTTACTATTGACACTCCTAGAGTGCACTGAAATGAAATGGGAACCAGGAAATTTGCCTTTCAGCCCCCTGGTAGTAAATGGCAAGAAGTTTAATTTTAGGGGAGCTGTTACACAACCAACAATGCATCAGGGACACAGAAAAAACCAAACCTGTTTACACAAGGAGACAGTTACAGAAATGTTCACTGAAACACTATCATAATTCAAGACTGGAAACACACTAATTGTCCCTCAACTGGCTAAATGCATTGTATGAATATTCAACAGAACATGATACAGTAGTTAAAATATATAAATTTGAGCCATGTGTTTCAAAAATCTTAATACTGAGCCAAAAAAAAAAAAAAAGGAGTTACAGAATAGCACTTCATAAAATGACATGAGTAAAATCTTGTATTTTATTTATGGATATATGTATTTAATAATGATAAAAAGCATGCATGAAAATGATAATAAAGTTAAGAAGAGCTTATCCTGGAGGAGACCAGGAGATAAAATGGAAGAAAGAAAAAAGAGTTTGCAGGTTATTTTAAATGTTTCTGTAGTGTTTTATTCCCTCCAAATAACAAAAGCAGTTTTGGAGAAAATGTCAAGAAGCAGGAAGGTACTCACTACTATTTTCTATTATTATTCTACATGTTTGAAATATGCTGTATTACAGACCTAAAAAAATAGACAGCAATAAATAATAGGAAACTTTAATATCCAATTTAAATCAATGGATAGATTATGCAGACAGAAAAATCAATGGGGAAACATTGGCTTTAAATGACACATTACACCAAATGGACTTAACAGATATTTACAGAACATTCCATCCAAAAGTAACAGAATACACATTTTTCTCAAGTGCACATGGAACATTTTTCAAGACAGATCATATGTGAGGTCACAAAAACCTTCATAAATTCAAAATGACTGAAATTTTATCCAGCATCTTCTCAAACCACAATGGTATGAAACTAGAAATTAATTACACAAGAATAACTAGAAAATTAACAAATACATCAAGATTAAACAACATGCTACTGAGCAATAATGAGTCAAAGAAATCAAAACAAAAATCAAAAAATACGTTGAGACAAATGAAAATGGAAATGTAACATATCAAAATTTATGAGATGCAGCAAAAGCAGTTCTAAGAGGGAAGTTCATTATAATACAGGCCTAACTCAAACAAAAAACTCTCAAATAAACTAACTTTATACCTCAAGCAACTAGAAAAAAACAAAGCCCAAAGTTAATACAAGACAGGAAATAACAAAAATTAGAGCAGAAATAAGTGAAATAGAGACCAAAAAGACAGTAGAAAAGAGCAATGAAACTAAGAGCTGGTTCTTTGAAAAGATAAAATTGACAAACCCTTAGCTAAACTCTCCAAGAAAATAGAGAAAACTCAAATAAAATCAGAAATGAAAGATGTTATAACTGATAGTAAAGAAATACAAAGAATCATAAGAGACTACTATGAAAATTATATGCCAATAAATTGGACAACCTAGAAAAAAATGGTTAAATTCCATGAAGTATACAACATACCAAGACTGAATTATGATGAAATAGAAAATTTGAACAGACTGATTACTGCTAAGGGGATTAAATCAGTAATCAAAAATCTCCCAACAAACAAAAGTCCAGGACTAGAGGCCTTCACCAGTAAATTCTACGGAACATTCAAAAAAGAATTAATACTAATCCTTCTCAAACTCTTCCAAAAGATAAAAAAAGAGGGAACTCCTTCAAAGTCCTTTTATAAGGCCAACATTACCCGAACACCAAAACCAGGAAAGTATGCCACCAAAAAAAAAAAAAAAAAAATTACAGGCCAATATCCCTGATGAACAGAGACACAAAAATCTGCAACAAACTATAAGCAAATTGAATTCAACAATATATTAAAAGGATCACACACCATGTTCCAGACTTCAAACGCTATTACAAAGCTGTCATTATCAAGACAGTATGGTACTGCAACAAAAACAAACACATAGATCAATGGAACAGAATAGAGAGCCCAGAAATGGACCCTCACCTCTATGGTCAACTAATCTTTGACAAAGCAGGAAAGAATGGCCAATGGAAAAAAGACAGCCTCTTCAACAAATGGTGTTGGGAAAATTGGAAGAATGAAGGGGGGGAAATCGGAGGGGGAGACGAACCATGAGAGATGATGGACTCTGAAAAACAAACTGAGGGTTCTAGAGGGGAGGGAGGTGGGAGGATGGGTTAGCCTGGTGATGGATATTAAAGAGGGCACGTTCTGCATGGAGCACTGGGTGTTATGCACAAACAATGAATCATGGAACACTACATCAAAAACTAATGATGTAATGTATGGTGATT
>NW_028066728.1:0-387 GCF_054177405.1 Leptonychotes weddellii
AACCTGAAGAAAGATGGGGAACGGCTCCTCAGGGTGCAGCCCAGGCAGCAGAGGCCTGAAGTCCCGGAGCTGACAGTGCGCTGCGTCGGGCTTGGGTGCTGAGGGGACCCCTCTGGGCTGGGTTGGGTGAGCCCCTGGCTCCATGCTCAGAGCAAGTACCTCACTTTGACCACTGGCACTCCCCTGCTCCTCCCCTGCTCTGGGACCTTAGAGGCTCCTGCCTCAGACCTAGGCCTCAACTCTGAGTTCTTGAAGCCCCTGGAGGACAAAAGGAGGAGTCACTTCAGGGTGCAGACACAGAGCACGGCACACGGGCCCCAGTGGGGCAGGAGGGCTGGGGCGGACTCTGTGAGGTCCCCACCAGTCCAAGCTGGGCGGTCCCCTCCT
>NW_028066729.1:0-387 GCF_054177405.1 Leptonychotes weddellii
GACCAGCAAACAGGGGCGCCAGGGTGGCTCAGTTGTTGGGTAACTGCCTTTGGCTCAGGTCATGATCTCAGGGTCCTGGAATCAAGTCCCGCATTGGGATCCCTGCTCCACGGGTAGTCTGCTTCTCCCGCTCCTTGCCACTCTCCCCAACTCATGCTCGCTCTCTCTCCCTCTCTCTCAAATGAATGAAAAAAAATTAAAAATAAATAAATAAGGGGCATCTGGGTGGCTCAGTCGTTAAGCATCTGCCCCCGGCTCAGGTCATAATCCCAGGGGCCTGGGATCGAGCCCTGCATCAGGCTCCCTGCTCAGTGGGAAGCCTGCTTCTCCCTCTCCCACTCCCCCTGCTTGTGCTCCCTCTCTCGCTGTGTCTCTCTCTGTCAAATA
>NW_028066730.1:0-387 GCF_054177405.1 Leptonychotes weddellii
TGGTAGACTATGGGTTCCTAATTTTCCTCTATGAACTTACTGAAATTTCAGATCCCAAACCCTTTCCTTGGGAAGACAAACATGAATAAACAAGAATAAAACAAGCACTACAAGAGCCACCTGCTTCAGGGCCATCTAACTACTCAAAACCTTCCACTTTGTTTGTGCATGAAAGAGATATCAGAGCCCGGGGAGTGTTCGCTCAGTCAGGAACACGTCAGTGGACATCAGCCTATTGCCTGTTCCTGCGGACAGCCTGGCTCTGTTGCTCACGCCTACCCCAACTGCCCTACAGCTACGACTACAGCTGCAGAGGTGGTGGAAGCCTCAGCAGATTCGACCCTAGGAAATGACATTTATTCACAAACTTTACACTCTGTCTGAAGC
>NW_028066731.1:0-387 GCF_054177405.1 Leptonychotes weddellii
TTAAAAGCTGGCTCACCAAAGTCCTGAGCGTGTAACAATTGCTCCTAACAGGCCCCTGCCTCACGTCCCATTGTTGTTCTTCCCAACCCCAACGCCAGACCTGAGTGAAGAAGTGAAATGACCTCAATCCTTGCCATGGTCAGAATGCAACCTCATTAGAAACTCCATACTACAACGTCTGAGCTGCTCCAGAATTCCTAACCCAAAGACAATGTAAGAGATAATTCATGATTAGTTGTTTTAAGCCAATGAGTTTGGGGATGATTGATAGCAGCCACAGTAACTAGAAGTCTTGGAGGTAAATGAGGACAGTCAAGAGCCAATGGAAAGGAACCTGGCAGCCCTGTTGATCATTCATGTGTGAGCCAGGTTAGAACAAGAATTACT
>NW_028066732.1:0-387 GCF_054177405.1 Leptonychotes weddellii
GGGCGCCTGGGTGGCTCAGTTGGTTAGGCGACTGCCTTCGGCTCACGTCATGATCCTGGAGTCCCAGGATCGAGTCCCGCATCGGGCTCCCTGCTCGGCAGGGAGTCTGCTTCTCCCTCTGACCCTCCTCCCTCTCATGCTCTCTGTCTCTCATTCTCTCTGTCTCAAATAAATAAATAAAATCTTAAAAAAAAAAAAATACGGGTACATTCCTTGGAAACTATTTTGCATCTGATGGAATAATGCGAATGACCGTGTTCATGGTTTTAGGAGTCCAGTGTTTTGGGAAAGAGAAGAAGGCACAGTCATGGTAAGTGTGAACTGGAAACATCAGTACGAACTTGTGATATTTTTCTTCCCCTTTCACAAGTTTGTGTTTTCCAGCTC
>NW_028066733.1:0-387 GCF_054177405.1 Leptonychotes weddellii
AGATCCGAACCAGGGGGAGCCACCGAGCCCCCCCAGAGCTGTGTCCACACAAGGGTTTCCCACAGAGTCCTCACACCCTGCTGGCCTCATCCCCAGGGACAGGCCCCATAATCCCGCACAATCCCACAATCAGCACAAACTCGGAACTGTCTTCTAAGCTGGGGAGGGGCACTGGGAGCCCTCCAAGCTAGAGCAGAAGGGCACCCAGCGACATCCCCAGGTCGTCGGCCTGAGAGGGCTGCATACTTGCTCAGCACCCGGAGGTGACGCCCAGCACACGGGAGGTGACGCTCAGCACCTGGAGGTGACGCTCAGCACCCAGGAGGGGATGCTCAGCACCCGGAGGGGACGCTCAGCACACGGGAGGTGACGATCAGCACCCGGAGG
>NW_028066734.1:0-387 GCF_054177405.1 Leptonychotes weddellii
CTTGCAGCATTTGTCTGAGTCACCAAGGTAATTTCCCACAAGGCCAGACTTATTCCTCACTAGCTAAAAAGCAAAGCAAAATGAGACAAAAAGAAAAGATGAGGAGGAGTGCTTTGGGTGCACTGTGTTTTGGATATACACAAATAAAATGGTTTTCGATAACGAACGGCAAGTGAGCAAGTATCATCAGTTACCTGGTGCCTTTGGTAGACCAGATAACCCTCCTCGTGGATTGTCAGACATATGGTGCCTTTGGTAGACCAGATCACCCTCCTTGTGGATTGTCGGAGACACAGAAAAAGATGCACCCTATGTTCTGGGTTCTGTACTCTCTGAGATCTCATGGAGACCTGCAGAGTTTAATGCAAACAATTTAATGCAAACAGT
>NW_028066735.1:0-387 GCF_054177405.1 Leptonychotes weddellii
GCGCCTGGGTGGCTCAGTTGGTTAAGCGACTGCCTTCGCCTCAGGTCATGATCCTGGAGTCCCTGGATCGAGTCCCGCATCGGGCTCCCTGCTTGGCGGGGAGTCTGCTTCTCCCTCTGACCCTCCCCCCTCTCATGTGCTCTCTCTCTCATTCTCTCTCTCAAATAAATAAATAAAAAAATCTTTAAAAAAAAAAAATGATTCAACACTTCTGTGCATTACTCAGTGCTCATCATGGTAAGTGTACTCTTTAATTCCCATCAACTGTTTCACCCATCCCTCCACCCACCTCCCACCTGGTAACCATCAGTGTGCTCTCTACAGTTAAGTCTGTTTTTTGGTTTGTCTCTGTTTTTGATGGATAGCACGTTCTGTATGTATCCGTTA
>NW_028066736.1:0-387 GCF_054177405.1 Leptonychotes weddellii
TGCTCACTGGGGAGTTCGCTTGGGATTCTTTCCCTCTCCCTCCCAATCTGCCCCTCCCCCTGCTCACACTCTTTCTCTCTCAAATAAGTAAATCTTTTTTTTTTTTTTTTTAAAGATTTATTTGTGAGAGAGAGAATGAGAGAGAGCATGAGAGGGAGGAGGGTCAGAGGGAGAAGCAGACTCCCTGCTGAGCAGGGAGCCCGATGCGGGACTCGATCCCGGGACTCCAGGACCATGACCCGAGCCGAAGGCAGTCGCTTAACCAACTGAGCCACCCGGGCGCCCCTCAAATAAGTAAATCTTAAAAAAAAAAGATTCCAAGATGACATAATGTTGGAATTAACTGAGAAGAGCACTGTAGATATAAATACTGTCAATGGTTCCATG
>NW_028066737.1:0-387 GCF_054177405.1 Leptonychotes weddellii
TATTGCCTGATTTCTGTACTTAATATGAAAATCAAGCAATTAAGACAATGTGGTAGTACAGAAAGAATATAAATATACAGGGCGCCTGGGTGGCTCAGTTGGTTAAGCGACTGCCTTCGGCTCGGGTCATGACCCTGGAGTCCTGGGATCGAGTCCCGCATCGGGCTCCCTGCTTGACAGGGAGTCTGCTTCTCCCTCTGACCCTCCCCCCTCTCATGCTCTCTCTATCTCATTGTCTCTCTCAAATAAATAAATAAAATCTTAAAAAAAAAAAAGAATATAAATATACATCAGTGGAATAAAAGAGAAAGTCTGGATATAGAGTCACAAATATATGGTCCAATTATTTTAAACTAAAGCAGCAAGGCAATTCAAAAGAGAAAAGAT
>NW_028066738.1:0-8060 GCF_054177405.1 Leptonychotes weddellii
TTTGATCTTGGATTTCCTGGCCTCCAGAACGTGACAATAAACAATATTTATTGTTAAAGCCACCTAGTCTGTGGTAATTTATTATAGCAGCCTAAGCTAAGACAGAATTGAACTTCTCCCTTCCTTACAAGAGAGCCAGGAACTTTCAACTTGTAACTCCATGATCATTTTCAGCCAGCTGTGGAGATTCATTCTAAATATTTACATCCTAGTACTCAACAAAGTCTCGAGGATACTCTATGCAGATTTCTGGAGCTCTTTATCTATGTAGTTCTGGATGAATGTACCTCTCTGGCTCTAATCTCTGTCTTCTCAGCTCAGTAGGGCCAGCAAGCTCTCTTTGGATTTCCCTTCCCTCACTGAATCTTGAAATTCTTTCTGGACAGAAGTGTAGCACAATCATAGGACTCATCACGTGCATCTCTATCCTCTCAGGCATCACCAGCTCTGCAATAATTGTTATTCAATGTCTCAAAACAGTTGTTTCATATATTTGGCCCACTTGTTTATGGCAGGAGGTTAAATCTGTTTCTTGTTGCTTCATCATTGTCAAAACCAGAATTTGATCATGTCTTTTAAACGTAGTTCTTGTCAAAAATAATGAAGAGCCTGCCTTGAAAGGAAAAAAGGAAATTTCTGAACATCTCAGGAGAGGAAACCTCTATATTTAAGGTCTTGCAGGGTTGTTACTAAGAATGGGGGAAGATTTGATAGTCAAACAATTAATTTCAATACTGAAATTGTCTCTGGTTTTTCCTTGGGAAAATGGTAATAGATTAAGTTACCTAAGGGATTAATGCAGTAGAAGACAGTGGCAAAGACAGAGGCTTAAATATGGTATCAAAGCATATTGAAGATGAGTTTCCTTATTCCCTTATTGGTAGCATGCTCCATTAATATTAATTGAATGTGTGGCTGAATAAGCAAATGATTGAATTAATACATGTGTTATAAGCTTGAACTCTATAATAAAGAGATCTTTTTACTTTAGAAAGTTACAGATCTTACAATGATGGGTGGTTTAGGACTAGAATTTTACAATTAATGATACTCTAAATAATTTATTTTGTCCATCCCTATCATCTTATAAATAGAAAGGTTAAGTGACTTGCCCAGGGCCACATGCTAATTAGTGAAAAATCAGTACTTGCCCTCAAGTCTCCTGACACCCATTTGAGTGCTCTTTCCAGTACATCAGCTTTTAAAAGTCTCCTAGATCACAGCCAGCACTTAGAATCTCAGGAGAGAGCATAGGCTGGAGATCAATATGTCACAGACTCAGGGTCTGATCTATCCTGTTTAAGGCGCTGTCACTGTTCCATGAGAAATATTTCTCTTCTTGCCACTCCTCATCCCCTGATGAAGTCAAATCCTCCTTGTAGAGAGAGGTCCTTTGTGACAGTTCTATTTCTCATATGAGCTTTTTCCCTGCCCCTGTGTCTTTATTTCTCCTTTTGTAATATAGATTTATAACCGTTTGTAGCCTTTAAACAGGAAAATGAGGGTCATTGCTGACAAATCTCCCTCTTCTCCTGGTAACTTTGGACACTACATGCAAGGGCAGTAATGCACTGACCCGTGGTACAATATATCCCAGTGGGTGGAGTCTAATAAACTGTACATTAAATGGGTCTGTATAGTAGACAGAATTTATCTTACTCAGGAGGTTGGGCAACCAAAATCTGTTGTCCACGCTAACATTTTTTCTCTTAGAGTATCTTGACTCCTCTTTTCATTCAGCCTGCTTCACCAAATAAGAAATATTTAACTAGATGGCTAATTCTGAAATTAAAAATAAAACTCTGAAAGAGCTTCCTAAAATGTAAATATCCTTAGTAATTGTCTTGGGATTATGCCTTACTTTTAGCTAACACATTAACCATTGCTCTGCTGTCACTTAACACTTTGGATTAGAGGGAATAGGAACAAGGAATGGGAATAAGGATGGATTGAATGTGACCAAATGGGACTATCATATTGGAGGACTGGGCAAGAGGAAAAGAACTGTGGCAATTTCAGAGAAGATGCCCAGACACAGCTTGCTTCTTATCATTTATCCTTCTGCTTAGAGCCTGCCCTGGCCTACAAACATTTACCTAGGCTTTTCATTTGTGCCTTTCAACATTGTTGGGTTCAACTCCTATCCCTCCTATGTCCTAGACAATCAATTTCTTATTCACTTTTAAAAATTTTCCTGGAAGAATTCAGATTCCCCAGGATATCCTGTTCTACAATTTAATAACCTTTCCTCTCTGAAAGCTTGTATTTATTTATCTGTTTGTTTGTTTGTTTGTTTAATAATATCTAAATCCCCCTAAAGCTAACTTTATTCATTTCTTCTGCAAATGGCTATTGGCACAGCTCTGGGAATATGTTTAACCTCTCTGTGCTCACAATGGGTTTTAAAGTCATCATGCCATTGTTTGTATTCCTCTTTTCTCTTTGTTTACCACATCTATCTGTTAGCTGTACTTCAACCAGCAGGGTACAATAAAATATGGAGTTGATATACTACACTTAATAGCAAGCAATGACAGAGGAGACACAGGGCAGTAGAGTGCCATTGTACAATCTAACACAATATAATTGCTGTTTTCCTCATCTGAGGGTGGGCAGGTGGGCTGCACAGGGTTCCCAGCAGCAGGGCTGTGGTTTGCCTGTCAAATGTCTGGACACTCCATACTTATTCTCCAGTAGTCAGTCCATTGTCCTGTGTGCTAGCGCTTGCCTGAATGTGCTGGCTGGGTCCATCTGCCCTCCAGATCCAGTCTTGGGAAATTCTGTGTGCCCTGTTCTGGTTGTGCTCTAGGCTCCACCAATAGAGAATGGAAACAAAGGAGAGGGGAAGAGGAGAGTGAAGCAAGGATGTAAAATCCTTCTCTCCCTTCCTGTAGTGTCACCATGGGCTGCTGGCTACTTGCTTTCCTCAATGAAGGCATAGCTCTTGTTAGGTGGTTCTTTTCACATAGCTTCTCTCTCTAGGTTCCAGTCCTGCTTCATCTTCTTCCTCCTCAGGTGTGGAGCAGGCAAGGTGGGGGTAGGGAGCCCTACTGTTGTCTAGTCTTGGGAAACTTGATTTATTTCAGTGTTTTCTCTATACTCTGTCCTCTCCAGTATAAATAGTCCTCAAATGACCACTTTGAATGTGCCTGAATCTATTTTCTGTCTGAAGCAATTGGTGTCTTACAAAAGTTTGACCTTTGTTAGTGAATGACTAACTTAGCAGAAGACCACCATGACTCTGTGGACATTCTGGGGTATTGCTGGGATAGAGAAAAGAGGGAGTTTGTAGTACAAGTCCCAAAACAGGGAAACAATTTCTATGGTTCCCTTTCTTTTCCCTTCTTCCAACCATCCCAAGTGAAATTTGGAGAAATCATCATTAGGGGCTGTTCCTCCAAGGTCTGCCTGAAAATACAGGGAATGGGAAAGAGGGACACTCTTCTTTGCTTGGTGCAGGTGGAGGTTTTGTGGGACATGATGAAATTTATTACTTCTTGAGGCTCCAAATAAAGAAATTGTGGCAGTGAAGAAGAGCACGGCTCTACAGTCAGACCCCCTGCTCCAATTCCAGCTCCTCTATTTATGCTCCAAGTCCTTGGAACAAGTTATTTAACTCCTCTGTGTCTCAGTTTCATCCTCTATAAAATAGGCATAATTCTATTATCTACCTCACAAGATTGAGGATTAAATGAAGTAATAATGTAAGGTGTTTAGAACAATCTTAGCATACAGTCAGTGTTCAATAAATGCTAGTGACTCTCCCTTCTCTTCCTGCTCCTCTTCCTTTACTTCCTCCTCCTCCTCCTTTTACCCAATTAACTGTCTCCAGGAGACATTGGCCTATCTAGGACCCTGGGGTTTGGTAAGGACTCTACATTGGATGGGTGTGGTTTCTAAGGTTACAAGTTCCAGTTCTGAAATTTTCTCCATCTTTTCTGTCACTCCTGAGAGAGGAGTTTTATCTTTCCCAGGCTCCATTTTACTGAAAGCTCCCTCCTCAAAAGGGCAAAACTGGATGCAATGATGGAAAGGAGATGCAAGTTCTCCACATACTTTAGACATAGAAGAAACTATCTCAATGTTTAAGAACACTTCTGTTTTTGTAATGTGCCACCTGCTTTCTTTATAGGTTTACAGGAAACCTTGCTTAGAGGTAGTAATATTTACTGGAAAGTCCTTGTACTTCATTCAGCAGGCAAACAGGGAAAATAAAACAAAACATCTTTTGATCCTAATGTGCCTTGAGCTTCCAAAGCATGTTCCATCCACTCTGCACTTGTTTTCTCTGCCCAAGAATTCATATGTCATTCAGGTCCCTGCTTGCAGGGCACTTTCCCAAGGAGTCTGTACTCAGGTGCCTTTCCAAGGGCTTCAGCACTGGCCTACTTGCCACTCTTTCTGCTCACCTCACCTGGCTCTTCTTCCTACTGAATTTTAAATTGTGTTTATTGTTTTCCTTCTCCACTAAAATCTAAGCTCCTTGGGAACAGAGGAAGCTTTCCTGCTTGTTCACTGTGTATCTGGAGGTGTTAGAGAATGTCCATTGCCTCTCTGCATTGCCTCTGCTCTGTGTTGTAGGAGGTGGAACCATTCAAAGACAACCATGGAGACTCCAAACCTCAGGCCTCAGTCAGCTCCAAGGAGGCCTCTGGAAGACTGGAGGGTCTTGGATATCCTGGGTCCTGGCAGTGCTCCTTTGGGCATACTGGTCTTCTATTTTTCCCCCAACCAACACTGCTAGCCCATAGAGATTGCACTATCCCTTGTTGATTTTCATAACTGTGCCTACACATATCTCTTTTATTTAAACTCCTCATATTACTCCTCAAACTGCCCATCTGTTTTATGTCTGAAACTGACTGATCTTGACAACTGTTCTTGACATATATCAAGGGCTCAAAAACACTGATTGAATGCTTCCAAATGATTGGAAGCTAGGGAAAGCATATATACTTGGTCCATAATTCCAGTAGGAATACTTTCTTAAATGGAGAGAGATTACCATAGTGCCTACTAACATATAGATAGGAAATGTATCCCCAAACTATTTCAGAATTTAGAAAAAAGTGGTTTCAAACTAATTATGTTTCTTGTATTTCTAATCAACCAGAACAGAGAATATATTTATAGATGAGGCTTTTCAAATCTCTGAACTAGCCCCTTTTTAGTGCTTTTACTGCTAC
The DNA here is from genome assembly GCF_054177405.1 of Leptonychotes weddellii. Taxonomy (NCBI): domain Eukaryota; kingdom Metazoa; phylum Chordata; class Mammalia; order Carnivora; family Phocidae; genus Leptonychotes; species Leptonychotes weddellii. Next base: position 5,187 of record NW_028066738.1, read on the forward strand.
TTGTACATTTTTTCTCATTCTTATTCTATCTTCTCTAATATCTAAAAGCTCCAACTCAGATATTTTCATCCAAGTCCTCAAGGAGTTGAATTAATATCTGTTTTTTACCATTAACTTAACCTTTACGTTATCTGGGAGGCCACAGAATGAAGCATCCTTCCACATCCCGAGTTTCTCTGATGTTGCCTTGTTCTTGATTGACAGCTAACCAAGTTGTGCCAGAAAATAAGCTAGTTCCTACCCTGGAATGAGTTTTGGATTTACAAAGCATAGTCCCAGAATCTCTAATAAGAAACTTTCCAAGTTAGCTTCCCTGGCCCTGTGGAGGTGAGGTAGGCTGGAAATTTTAATGGGGAGGGGCCCACAGCAGACAGAAAGCATCTTCCTTTGCATCTCACTTGGGATGTGCCAAATTCAGAACTTTGAGGAAATTAAAATAGATCCTCCTGAAAGAATTCTGTGAAAATGTGACAGTAGCTCTAGCTTAGGTTTTGAATCTCCCTGAAGCCATTCATAAAAACATACAGGACAGGAAAACCAGAAATGTAAGACAGTATATGCAACAAAACTGACAAGTCATCCCTTAGACCCACAAAATGTGTTCAGGTACAGAAAGATTCAACTGTTCCAAGTCCTCTGTGGTGTCAGTATTGTTTGGGATGAAACAGGAAAGTAAGAGGGTATCTGATGGACCTAATAGCAGAACCCATAGCAGCCGATAGGTAAAGACTGGTAAACACAATGGGGCAATTTGAGAATAGCAGCTGGATCTGGGATGGCTTTGGCCTGCTTTAATTCAAAAGAGAATGCAGGGGGTGTTCTGTAATGTTTTAAGGGCTTGAGCAATCTGGGCCTCACCAACTATGAAACTAACCAGCTAAAGATACCTTCTGAGATAGAGCTCCATACTGAGGATATAACCAACTGGGAAGAGAAGCCAGACCAAGCAGGACAGGGACAATGGGGCAAAGAAATGGGAGGTTCAGATAAAAGTGGGGGAGGAGAGAGGGCTTGGTGACCACAGAAAACACTAAGCCAATATTTTTGCCCATTTTACTAAAGCAGCAGAAGAAAAAAAACTGTAAATGTGAAGCTAAAAATGTTCTCCTGATCTCCCTTCTACAAGTCTATAAAAACCAGTTTCATATAAAAATGAACAAGAGAAAAAGATGATAGTTGAATCCCATATAATGTTTTTATGAGACAAATGTAAGGGACGGGATAACATCATTATAGTCAAAGAAAGAATATCAGAAAGAAAGTCTCATAAAATAGAAGAAAACTATAACCTCATATTTCAAAACAAGTTCCAAATACTTAAGGAAATAATGTAAGATATGAATAATCAGTATAAAAAAAGAATTAGAAAATCTCAGAAAGGAGGCAATGTAACTGAAGAGAGAAGTAGATAAATTTAAAAATGAAGAATGAACTAGAAGAAATGGAGAGGCTGAAAAGAAGGAGAAATTAATCTTAACCTTAAATTTACTCAACAAGCAGAGATAATTTCCAAGATTGTAGATCAAAGTGTGAAAAGTAAAATAAATATTCTAACATGTAACATAGAATATCTTTATGAACACAGATGGGGAGGCATGAGACATAGAGCAAAAGCCTAATAAATTGGGCCACATTAAAATGTTTGTTCAGAGAGACCATTATGAGAGTGAAAAGACAGGCCAGGCTATAGGAGAAGATACTTATATTACTTATATTTTACAAAGGGCTTTTATCCAGAATATGTAGAGAATTTTTCAAATATGTAGAATAGGAAAAAAGTGAAGAGTACTTTGAATAGGTATCTCATAAAACAAATATCCAAATGGATAATAAATATATAAAAAAGGCACTCAAACTAGTTGATCATCAGGGAAATGCAAATTGAAGTAACAATCATATAACACTGCATACCCACCAAAATTGTTGAAATAGAACACGTTTCTGTTTATTCCAGGAACAACTGGAATCTTCATTCCTGAGGGATATGGAATATGGATTGGTAAAGCCAGTTGGAACACTGGTTGTTAACATCTGCTGAAGTGTAATGCATATATATATATAATGGTGATCCAGAAATTGCCCATCAGAAACACACAATGCATCAAAACTCAACCACATACAAGACTGAATGTGGCAGCATTATCATTAATAGTGTCAAATATTACAACCTAAAAAGAGAAATTGCCCAAATATCTATGAATAGTAGAAAAAAATTATAGTGTATTCATATGATGGAATAGTGTAAGAACAAGTATACAAGAGACTGCTGCTACACCCAACAATAGGGAAGAATATTACAAACAAAATGCTGAGAAAAAAAAAAGCCAGACACAGAGGTGTATATACAGCTCTTCTTCAAGATCTAAATCAGCCAAAATGAATTTATATTATAAGTCAGGACAGTGTTACCTATGGAGAAGTTGTGAGTAATTACTGGAACAGGATGGGGGATTCTATTGTTCTTGGAAGTGGTTGTTTACATGGGTGTGTTCTCTTTATGAAACTCATCTGAGTATACATATGTTGGTATACTTTTATGTAGGTATGTTACTTACCAATTTAAAAGTTTATGAAAAAATCATGAATATTGAAATATATCTTGGTAGCTTTGTAAAGCTTATATAAACAAAACAAAACAAAATAAGTCTTCTAGAAGAGATTCATGAAAAGTGTTTCTACTGCTGACTTTTTTTTGTTTTGTTTTGTTTTTACATGCACAATTGCCCTTATGTATTTAAAGTTAGATTCTTACTCATACTTTGATTAGTTTTTACATGCACAATTGCCCTTATGTATTTAAAGTTAGATTCTTACTCATACTTTGATTATCTACTGCTCAGTGTAGACTAACAAATGGGTACTGCCATTAAAAAA
>NW_028066739.1:0-387 GCF_054177405.1 Leptonychotes weddellii
GGGTGGCTCAGTTGGTTAAGCGACTGCCTTCAGCTCCGGTCATGATCCCAGGGTCCTGGGATCGAGCCCCGCATCGGGCTCCCTGCTCGGTGGGAAGCCTGCTTCTCTCTTTCCTACTCCCCCTGCTTGTGTTCCCTCTCTCGCTGTGCCTCTACCTCTCTCTGTCAAATAAATAAATAAAATCTTTAAAAAAAAAAAATAATGAATAATAACATGGGGCGCCTGGGTGGCTCAGTCGTTAAGTGTCTGCCTTCGGCTCAGGTCATGATCCCAGGGTCCTGGGATCGAGCCCCGCATCGGGGTCCCTGCTCGGCGGGAAGCCTGCTTCTCCCTCTCCCACTCCCCCCCGCTTGTGTTCCTGCTCTTGCTATCTCTGTCTCTGTCAAA
>NW_028066740.1:0-387 GCF_054177405.1 Leptonychotes weddellii
GTCCTAATTCCTCACAAGTATTCCTGCCCTTTCTGCCTACTCCCCACAGATTATATTTCCTTTTTATTCATTCAGGTACTTACTATGCACTCCCAGTTACTAATCTCACACACATAGATTTATGAGGTCTTTCTATAGTAAAGAGAACCCAACTCACATTTAAGAGGCACCAATTTTGAGCCTGTTTTAAATTCAGACAATGCTTGAACCAGTCTGAGAAAACATATAATTCATCTAAGTTATGTGTCTTTCATGAATACAAATCTTCTTACGCATGGACATGAACCAGTTTTAAAATTTCCACTTCTGGGGCGCCTGGGTGGCTCAGTTGGTTAAGCGACTGCCTTCGGCTCAGGTCATGATCCTGGAGTCCCGGGATCGAGTCCC
>NW_028066741.1:0-387 GCF_054177405.1 Leptonychotes weddellii
GCCTGGGTGGCTCAGTTGGTTAAGCGACTGCTTTCAGCTCAGGTCATGATCCTGGAGTCCCTGGATCGAGTCCCGCATCGGGCTCCCTGCTCGGCAGGGAGCCTGCTTCTCCCTCTGACCCTCCCCCCTCTCATGTGCTCTCTCTCTCTCATTCTCTCTGTCTCAAATAAATAAATAAAATCTTTAAAAAAAAAAAAAAGAAAGAAAGATATTAATTTGCTCAAACAGGAAACTCAAGATTTTGCTTCTCTCTGTTGGGTACCGATGCATCTGATCAATCCCTGTGTCAGTCTGGCTTTTCCTTCGCCCTTCCCCTCTCTTTCCCTGAATCAGCCCTCTGCCTCTTTTCTCAAGCTTCCACCATTGTCCAAACCCCCTTCAGATCTC
>NW_028066742.1:0-387 GCF_054177405.1 Leptonychotes weddellii
TGCTAACTCTTGATGTACATTTAAATCTCTCCTTGTATTTCTAGCCGTTTCCTTACTATAATATCGAGCTAAGTAAGGTTGATGACAGCTGTTTCTTCAGTACACACCACAGATCTTGTCAGTTTAAAAGACCCTCCTTAGCTGTTGGATGCTTTCCGGTCCTGCATGTGGGTCTGGTGACAGTCACGACATCCAGGCGTGGAGATTGGACCACTACCCGCGGTTCTCCATGCCCTCGCTGTTATGGGCTTGTTCCTTCCATTCCTGTGGCGGCATCCCCTCCTGGGCTCCTGCAGGGTCTGCCCAGCCCAGTGACGGGTTCTGACGGGCTTGGCCCATGATGAGCTCTGGACACGGAAGGTTACAGTTGAATTGCACGCAGCAGAC
>NW_028066743.1:0-387 GCF_054177405.1 Leptonychotes weddellii
GGCGCCTGGGTGGCTCAGTCGTTAAGCGTCTGCCTTCGGCTCAGGTCACGATCCCAGGGTCCTGGGATCGAGCCCCGCATCAGGCTCCCTGCTCAGCGGGAGGCCTGCTTCTCCCTCTCCCACTCCCCCTGCTTGTGTTCCCTCTCTCACTGTGTCTCTCTCTGTCAAATAAATAAATAAAATCTTTAAAAAAAAAAAAAGATTTTTTCCATGATATAAGCATCACATAAACCTATTCACTTTGTAGGCCCTGTGTCTTTTTATATAACATTAAATTTTACTTTTTTTCAAAAGCTTCTTAAGTTTTGAGGTGGGAAATTACTTCATGTGAACTCATAGTTTATATATTTAGGGAAAACGTGGTCTGTCTTTTAAAATATTGTCCTT
>NW_028066744.1:0-387 GCF_054177405.1 Leptonychotes weddellii
GGGTGGCTCAGATGGTTAAGCGTCTGCCTTCAGCTCAGGTCATGATCCCAGGGTCCTGGGATCGAGCCCCACATCGGGCTCCTGGCTCAGCCGGGAGTCTGCTTCTCCCTCTCCCTCTGCCTCTCCCACTGCTCATGCTCTCTCTCTCTCTGTATCTCTGTGTCTCAAATGAATAAATAAAATCTTTAAAAAAAAAGAATGATTAGTTTACACAGCAACCAAAAAAAGAAGAGTGGAGGGGCGCCTGGGTGGCTCAGTCGGTTAAGCGTCTGTCTTCGACGCAGGTCATGATCTCAGGGTCCTGGGATCGAGCCCCATGTCGGGCTCCTTGCTCAGCGGGGAGCCTGCTTCTCCCTCTCCCTCCGCCCCCGCCCCGCTCCTGCTCTC
>NW_028066745.1:0-387 GCF_054177405.1 Leptonychotes weddellii
TCCCCAGCCCTCCACCCCTCTGTCCCGCTCCATCCCTTCCTCCAGCAAGTCGCCCCCCCGGCACTCCTCACGCGGCCCGGAAGGCAGGGAGGGGCCGCGTCTGCAACCTCAGCAGGGCACGCCCAGCACCCTCCAGCCACCCCGGGCAGGAGACAAGCACCAGCGACCACAGCACCATCCCTCTGCACCCCGCCCGGGGCTGCGTGGGAGACTGACATGGCCTCCCCCAGCACCCAGCCCCCCAGGGCACGGCGCCAGGGCAGAGTGGGCAGCCCCAGCCTGCTGTCCACAGCCACACAGGCCCCCACCCGCGAGGCAGCAGGAGCCCCTCCCTCCGGGCTCGCTGGAGGATGCGGACCCGCGCGCGCTCAAGGAACCCGAGAGTGC
>NW_028066746.1:0-387 GCF_054177405.1 Leptonychotes weddellii
AGCTCAGGTCATGATCCCAGGGTCCTAGGATCAAGTCCCACATCGGGCTCCCTGCTCAGCTTCTCCCTCTGCCTGCCCCTACACCCTGCTCGTGCTCTCTCTCTGGCATGCTCTCTCTCTCTCAAATAAATGAAGTCTTAAAAAAATAGAACAGAAAATGAGATAAAAAATAGGGAAATAGTGAAAATTAAAAAAAAAAATTTGTTCTTTGAAAAGTTCAATAAAATTGATAAAGCTATGACTAGACTGATCAAGAAAAATGAAGAGAGAAAACACAAATTACTAGTATGAAAATGGAAGAATAGATACATTATACAACCTATAAATATTAAAAGATAGTAAGGAAATATTTTGGACAAGTTTATAGCAAAAATAGACAATTGAAAT
>NW_028066747.1:0-387 GCF_054177405.1 Leptonychotes weddellii
ACCTTCACTATAGCATGTATGTATAAAACATCTCTCTGTGTGTTATATATTTCTATATATACTTATATAGATAGATAAAATTATAAATTTATGTAGTGATATGGATACAGTTATGGATACAAATACATGCACACATGAGTGTTCTAACTCATTATGTTGTTCAGGACAACAATAATCAGAACATTACGGTTATAATTTTCCCTCCCTAGAAAATGTACAACACTTTTGAACTATTTCTGCCTTAATTCGTAATTTCAAATTATATACATATTCTACAAACACTGCCAACATTGTGCATTTTATGTTGTCAACAATATAATTTGAGAGAAAGAATTCTTTTGGGAATATATAGCTACTGATTTTCAGAGCGGATTTCTACAGCAAGTT
>NW_028066748.1:0-387 GCF_054177405.1 Leptonychotes weddellii
GGCGCCTGGGTGGCTCAGTCGTTAAGCGTCTGCCTTCGGCTCAGGTCATGATCCCAGGGTCCTGGGATCGAGTCCCACATCGGGCTCCCTGCTCGGCGGGAAGCCTGCTTCTCCCTCTCCCACTCTCCCTGCTTGTGTTCCCTCTCTCGCTGTGTCTCTCTCTGTCAAATAAATAAATAAAATCTTTAAAAAAAAAAATGAATAGAGACAAAAATTTGCCATTTTTCCTTGGTATTTCGAACTAGCTTAACTTTCTATTTAGCTGAGTTTTTTAAAATTACTTTTGTTTTTCTTTGTTTTGGCTTGAATGTATTCCAATGATAGGAATGGTTGGGAGTCTAGGATTTTCAGTGTTTATACAGCTAATAAAAAATAGTGTTTGAAGGT
>NW_028066749.1:0-8059 GCF_054177405.1 Leptonychotes weddellii
GACTGAGCCACCCAGGCGCCCAAGACATATATCTTATACATCTCATGTAATGTATATTTTATATGATATATAATAAGAATATATGGAGAAAGAACATAAAATCTTATAATACATATAGAATTTTCAATATTTCTAAGACTTAAAAATACTTAATATTACTTTTTAAACACAAATTAATATTCTTATGGCTTTTTGACATTTAACACTTTGATACAGAATTCTAGCCATTAGCAGTGATTGTCTACCTGACTGCACTTTAGAATCATCCAGGAAACTTTATAAACATGCATGTCTGGGACCTAATCCCAGAAGCTCTGATTTAATTTCCTAAGGGAATGGACCAGACATCTGCATGTTTATATGCTCCTAGGTGATTCTAATATGCAGTCGAGATTGATAACCACTGTTTTAAAGACCCTTAGAATCAGTCTATACTTATAATTGCTTTCTTGAAATATTCTTAGATTGTTAAAAAGAAACAAATTTGACAGAAATACACAATCTTATTCTCAGGTTTGTGTAATGTTTCATCATAAGAATACTAAATACAAGTTTTTTGTTAAGAGTCAGTAGAATCTATTATCATTTTAAACTGGTAACAGGTAAAATTCACAACAGATGATCTTCTGTTGCCAGATTTTCATTTCACATGGTTTACGCTCCTGATAACAGCGAGAACACAACAATGGCACTAATTTTCATATCACTGCTAGGGACTGATATCTGTGTCCCTCCCCCCAAATCCATATGTTGATGCCTAATTCCCGATTTAATGGTATTTGGAGGTGCAGGATATCGGTGGTAATTAGGTCATGAAGATGGAGCCCTCAAAATGGGATTGGCTCTCTTATTAGAAGAAATATGAGAGACTTTGCTTCCTCGATCTCTCTCTTGGCCATGGGGTGATATAATAAGAAGACTGTTGTCTATGAACAAGTAAGACACCAGACACCAGATCTACTGGCACTTTGATGTTTGACTTTCCAGCCTTCAGAATTGTGATAAATAAATGTCACTGAAGCAACTCAGTCTATGGTATTTTCATTGTATCAGCCTGAATTGACAATCATTTTCCTAAATTTTGACAAGTTAAAAAGAAATAAGCTACATTATCTTCATTTAGAAACTAACTAGTTCTACCAGTTGGCACATAATTCAAAAGATAACTGAGCCTATGTCTCCCAGCAGTATAGGGCTTATATGTTATAAGCTTAGGTAATTTCAATAAACTAGGTTCAGTGAGTCTCATAATTAATAGCAATAAGATTATGAGAAAATAAGATGTCAGGAAATAAATATCAAGGGGCATTCAACGTTGAATCAAACTAAAAGTGCAGGTGGGAAACCCTGCCAGGAACAAGCCTTTGGTGCTCCAGTCACACAAATGGAAACCTCCAAAGTATGGCAGTGTTTTGTTTTGTTTTGTTTTGTTTTTCCCGCTTTTTTATTTGTTGATTTTGTAATGCTTTACTATTCTCAGATTCTTAGCTAATTCTCATTTCAGGAAAATTTAGACTAGCCAAAGGACTAGTAGGTAACAGGTCAAATGGATGTTGAAAAATTCCAAACTTTTCACATATAAAGTATTATGCTTTCCAGTGGTAAATATTCTTTTCAGAGATATAAAGTTTTCTATAAGAAAATCCTGTTTTACTAATTATCAGCAAGCACAACAAAAATAAAATGTTGAAGTCAGTCCTACGAGGGATTGAGGAGAGATGGAAACTGTTTGAAGTGCCTTATTTTAAAGAGTAAAAATATAAAATGCCATACCTGAGAGATTATTTTATATTAAATAAATAGATAATAGGAACTTTGGTGTTTATATTATGTACAAAAGCTGTAAGAAACTTAAATTGACAATCATTAAGTTTCCTCACATTTCAAGAAGGGGAAATAACTTTAAGAAGAATTTAAACTTACAGTTCTGTGATTTGTTTATAATTAGGGTAAATTCGCAATGGAAGAATGAGTCTTTTTCTGAGTCAGACATTGCATACTAATTCACATTGTATTAAACTTTCAAAAATGGACTTAATAAGAAATTTTGGAGCCTCAATTTTAGTATTTTTTTTCTTGAAAGCTGAATATTCAGTCACTTAATCATACTGTAATTGTTTTGCTCAACCATTAGTCAGCAGCAACAATGCTATAACATCTGCTCACATCTCATTTTTTCCATCTAGGTAAACAAAAGAAAGATCTAGGATTAAAATAATTACTATGTCATTCTGAAATATTTTACAAAACAAATATGTTGGCACAAACACTTTGGAAAACTCTTTGGCATTATTTATTAAAGCTAAATATATGCCAACCCCATGATCTTACAATTCCAGTTCAAGAGGAATAAATGCATATGTCTAACAAAAGGTATATGTAAGAATGTCATATTAGTCCCAAGCTAGGACAGCTCAAATATCCATCAATAATAGAATGCATAACAAATTGTGAATTTTGTGTAACAGGGCACTATGGAGTACTAAAAACAATAGGCTTCTGTTACGTTCATCAACGTGGATAAATATCACATGGTGTTTAGCAAAATAAACAAACAAAAAGTCATACGTGAAAGAATACCTGAGGCAGGATCCCATTTATATGTAGAGTTCAAAAGCAAAACTAATTTATGGCAAAAGTCTGGAATAGTGGTTAACTTCGGGAGATGGCTTTGATTAGACTTGACAAAGGAACCTCCTGGATTGCAAGAAATATATTGTATCATAATCTCAGTGGAGGCACTGCAAATGTGTACATACGTAAAAATGTATTTAAATGTACAGTGATGATCTACTTGCTTCACTGTACCTCAGTTACCTCAATTAAAATTATAAAAATTGGTGTATTTCAATATTTTATTTGAGAATACAACCTAATTACTGATAGCAAGATTTTGAAGAATAGTGATTAATACATAGAATGTGAATTAAAGAAAACAAAACACTAATTTGAGAAGATATATGTATCATAATTCTTAAACTATAATGTCAATATTCTCTTTCTAGAAAAATATACCCTGAAATAGAGACTGATAAAAAAGAGCAAAAATGGATTTATTTTATTGTTATAGCCATAAAATGATAGTAAGTCAGATCCTTAATATTGTTAGTTTCAAGAGAAGCCAAAATTGGCTGCTATGTATAGTAGCAATTAATTCTAAAGCCACTGGAGTATATTTCCCCAAATTGTGTTTCGTAGAATACCAGAAGGTGCTCAAAATTTTCTATAGTCCATTTAGTTGGGAAATTCTAGGTTAAGTAAAGTTTAGAATATTTCTCAGACTTTAATATGCTCTTGTGCATTGTGGATTTCCACAGAAGCATACTATGCAGTTTTCTCCAAATGACTTGGTCATTAGAATCCATTTTCAGCAGAACATTTCACAGAAATAATGTTCTCAGGGGCAATGAATAGAGACTTCTGAGAAGTGAATAAGGGACTTTATTATATGAATCAAAAGTAAAAATCGTAAGATCTTAAGGAACAGTTTTCCAAAAAGAGGGACACTAGACACAACAGAGTTTGAACTATAGCACAAAAACAATTCTACTTATGTTTTAAGGAGGCTGCTTTTTATTATAATGATGGACTTAAACAATGGCTGAGATTCCACAGGGAGAACTAAAAGGTATTGTCGGTTTTTTTGTTGTTTTGGGGGGGTTTTGTTTGTTTGTTTGTTTTGTTTTTTGAGAACACATGGTTATTTGGCACATCAAGCTTTGAAGAGAAAGTTTTAGGAGCTGAAGATATAGTAGAATTGGTAAAAAATATGCTTGTCCTAGATATATTTGGACATATAATACACATAGGTGCTGCATGTGCATAATTATGATGACAGTGTTTAAAACAAATACATCAGAAAAGATGTCCCTAATAAGTGGAGTTCCTATTGTTAGGAGATGAGAGTGTTATTCCCAAATCTATCACTACTAGATTTTAGCAATTTGGGCACAATAACAATTAAGACCTAAATTATTCACTAGCCAAATGAAGATATTAGACTTGTAGACAAACAAGATAACATTTCAACTTTCAGTTTCAGTGATGCCTTTGTAATGGGTATATAGATAAATGCAAATATGTTTTACAAAATATTTAATTTTCTCTCCTGAAAAAAAACTTTTAAAGTTGCCTTCAATTTTTATTTTTATTTTTTTAAAGATTTTATTTATTTATTTGACAGAGAGAGAGAACAAGCAGCGGGGAGTGGCAGGGAGAGGTAGAAGCAGGCTCCCCTCCGAGCAGAGAGTCCAACACAGGGCTCGATCCCAGGGTTGGGATCATGACCTGAGCCAAAGGCAGACTCTTAACTGACTGAGTGACCCAGGTGCCCCAGTTGTCTTCAATTTAAAAATATATATTTTGGTTTCAGGGGCACCTGGGTGGTTCAGTTGCTTAAGCATCCAACTCCTGATTTCAGCTCAGGTCTTGATCTCAGGATCGGGAGATTGAACTCTGCCTCAGGCTCTGTGCTCAGTGCAGAGACTGGTTAAATTTCTCTCTCTCTCTCTCTCTCTCAATCGGGGCACCTGGGTGGCTCAAGTCTGCCTTTGGCTTAGGTCATGATCTCAGGGTCCTGGGATCGAGCCCCCCCATCTGGCTCCCTGCTAAGCGGGGAGTCTTCTTCTCCCTCTCCCTTTGCCCCTCCCTGCTGCTCATGCTCTCTCTCTCTTGCTCTTGCACTCTCTCTCAAATAAATAAAAAAAATCTTAAGGAAAAAAAAAAGATTTTCTCTCTCCCTCTCCCTGCCCCCGCTTGCACATTCTCTCTCTCACTAAAAGTAATTAGTTAATTAATTAAAATATATTTGGTTTTAGCTCATCTTCATCCTTTGGGGATAAATTTGAGTTCTGGGAGGCACCTGGGAGGCTCAATCAGTTAAGCATCTGACTCTTGATTTCAGCTCAGGTCATGATCTCAGGGTCGTGGGATCGAGCCCCGCATCAGGCTCTGTGCTCAGCAGGGAGTCTGCTTGAGATTCTCTCTCTCCCTCCCCCCCTGCCCCTCCTCTCTGCTCTCACTCTCTCTCTCTCAAATAAATAAATAAATCTTTAAAAATAATTGAGTTCTGGAACTAGCTAAACCCCTTAAAACAATAATTCACAAAATCACTAGATAATTAAGACCATCCATCTCAATATTTAATTTTTATTATGCAACAAGCATATTTTATCCAAATGAAACTTTTTGTGACTCAAAATATATAAAAATAAATCAGAAATGTCCTAGGTGAAGAGGGAGTAGAATAAGGAGGGCTTTCTGCTCAACCTTCTGCTTGCCTTCCATTTTCATGTATTATTTCTTGGTCACAACCATGTAACCGTAAGCTAAACATAAAATGGAATGGAAACCGGTACCGTCACTCATAGATGTCTACACACTCTTTCCCTTAGTATCTCTAATACCTGATTAATACATGTTTTCCATTCAAAGTTCTGTGGACAAGCTATATAGTCTTAAATTTTTTTCAATATAATATTGCTTAAACAGAAACATATACTTATACACACACACACACACACAAACACACACAGTGGAATATTACTCAGCCATGAAAAAGAATGAAATCTTGCCATTTGCAAAGGTGTGGATGGAGCTAGAGTATTATGCTAAGCAAAGTAAGTCAGTTATAGAAAGACAAATACCATATGATTTCACTCATATGTGGAATTTAAGAAACAAAAGAAATGAATGGGGGAGGGAAAGAGTGGAATACCAAGAAACAGACTCTTAATTATAGAGAATAAACTGAGGGTTGCTGGAGGGGAGGCTTGGGGGGGGATGGGTTAAACAGGTGATGCGAATTAAGGAGGGCACTTGTTGTGATGAGCACCAGGTGTTATATAGAATTGTTGAATCACTACATTGTACACTGTATGTTAACTAACTGGAATTTAAATAAAAAGTTAAAAAATAAGAGTTATAAAATTTATTCATACATGTTTCTTAAATATCTATAAACCCAAAATAAACTTAAAGAATAAACACAAAAATTAAAAAAGTCAACAATATTCACTTGATGAAACAGAATTGATACAATTAGTGATACATTATTGAAGCTATATTAACACTTGCTACCTATGGTACTGACAGGAATGTAGAACCCAGTAGGATTAAATATCTTTTGCTTTCTTATTCTTCAAAGATGAAATAGCATTTCATTTTTAAGACTTGTTAAAACTCTAATATAATGTGATAAAGCAAGAGACATTTTCTCATTACAGTAGTTACATGTCCTTTTATTCTTTCTTTTCCTAACTGGAGTTTTAATTCCTTCTTGTCAATGTTAATTCTACCATTTCTGGTTTGCATATTGTTAATCTCACAGAAGTGAGTTTTAGACATAATATACTAGGGAAATATTGTTTTAGATTTTAAACTGGGTGTGTGGCTCATAAACTAACTGCAGTTGATGAATTCCTAAATTTGTTAACAATGAAACATGAGTGAAATAAATGTGATATTTTAAATTATATATATTAATATATAATTATATAATATATATAATCCTAAATATGCATACACATATAAATATACATAGATATAAAAACATATCTGTGTATATCTTTAGGTGCATTGTATTAAAATATAGCATTATTTTAGCCACATCTAATTTGTGTTGACTTATAACTTTTGATTATTATTATTATTATTTGTTTAGTTAAACATTTATAACTCTGTCCAAAGGTAGACTCCTTTTATTGTCTTTATATTGTTTTCAATGAAACCACACTAAAGACTCCAACAGTAGTGGGTGCCTGGGTGGCTCAGATGGTTAAGTGTCTGCCTTCGGCTCAGGTCATGATCCCAGGATCCTGGGATCGAGTCCCGCATCAGGCTTCCTGCTCAATGCAGAGCCTGCTTCTCCCTCTCCCTCTGCCATTCCCTCTGCTTGTGCTCCTCTGTCTATCTCTCTGTCAAATAAATAAATAAAATCTTAAAAAAAAAAACTCCAACAGTAGCTATATGTATTTAAAATTCTACAGTGATAAATATTTCCATAAAATAATTATATGTTCTTTCAATCACTGAGGAAATGTAAAGCACTTCAATGATGGTAAAATAAAAAGAAAAACAATGTTACAAAAAATAGGCAAAAAATTTTGGACACTTCACAGACAAACTTTATGAATAGTCAGTACTATGAATAGTCAGAATGAAAAAATTCTCAATGTGACCACCAGTCATTAAAAAAAAAAAATTCATATTAAAACTACAATAAATACCACTCTTCAGAATGGCTAAAACAGAGAACAGCAAAAGTTGCATAAGTGTAAAGTAGCTGGAAATTTTGTAAAATTGTACATCTTCTTTAGAAGAAGTTCTGGTGGTTTCCTTTTTTTTTTTTTTTCCTTTTTTTAAGATTTATTTATTTATTTGAGAGAGAGAGAGAGAGAACGTGCAGAGGGAGGTGCAGAGGGAGAAAGAATCCTGAAGCAGACTCCCTGTTGAGGGCAGAGCCCAAGGTGGGCCAATCCCTGAGATCATGACCTGAGCCAAAATCAAGAGCTGGACCCGCTAAGCCACCCAGGTGCCCCATGGTGGTTTCTTTTTAAAGTAAAAATACCTAACTTACAAACCAGCAATCCACTAATAACTATTAACTATTAACCCAAGGAAAATGAGAATATATAACCAAAAATACTTGTACAAGAATGTTCATAGACACTTCATAGATTCTGTGATACATTCATATGATAAAATGTTACTCAGCAATAAAAGAGAATGCACTACTGAGAAACAATAACATAAATGAATATCAATGACATTATTTTGAGTGAAACAAATGTTACATAAATCTGCATATATGGTATGATCCATTTACATGAAATTTTAGAACAGATAAAACTATACTGTGGTATAGCCAAACTGTGGAAAGAGCCAAGATGTCCATCGACAGATGACTGGATAAAGAAGATGTGGTATATATATACAATGGAATATTATGCAGCCATCAAAAGGAATGAGATCTTGCCATTTGCAACGACGTGGATGGAACTGGAGGGTATTATGTTGAGTGAAATAAGTCAAACAGAGAAAGACATGTATCATATGATCT
>NW_028066750.1:0-387 GCF_054177405.1 Leptonychotes weddellii
CCTGGGTGGCTCAGTTGGTTAAGCGACTGCCTTCGGCTCAGGTCATGATCCCGGGGTCCTGGGATCGAGTCCCGCATCGGGCTCCCTGCTCTGCGGGGAGCCTGCTTCTCCCTCTCCCACTCCCCCTGCTTGTGTTCCCTCTCTCGCTGTGTCTCTCTCTGTCAAATAAATAAAATAAAAAATCTTTAAAAAAAAAAAATATTCATCACAGTCAGTATCCTAATGCTTTAACTCCCTGGATATGCATCCCATCCTATATGTCTGCTTCTCCTCTCCCTGCTTTTTCATTTAACCAACTATTTCATTGCATGAGTATCCTTGGGAAAGGTGACAAAAATAGGTATGTGGGTTGAGCAACGGACTCAGTTTCTGAGCCACAGCCTCTGT
>NW_028066751.1:0-387 GCF_054177405.1 Leptonychotes weddellii
TTTTTTTTTTTAAAGATTTTATTTATTTATTTGAGAGAGAGAATGAGATAGAGAGAGCATGAGAGTGGGGAGGGTCAGGGGGAGAAGCAGACTCCCTGCTGAGCAGGGAGCCTGATGCGGGACTCGATCCTGGGACTCCAGGATCATGACCTGAGCCGAAGGCAGTCGCTTAACCAACTGAGCCACCCGGGTGCCCAAATGTATTTGCTTTTAAGACATGAGACATCTCACTCTGGATCAAACTAGCCAAAGCCCCAGAGGACAGTCTCGGGGGCACGATGAAGAAATGAAGAACCTTCTGGGGCACCTGGGTGGCTCAGTCAGTTAAACATCTGCCTTCAGCTCAGGTCATGGTCCCAGGGTCCTGGGATCGAGCCCCGCATCAGG
>NW_028066752.1:0-387 GCF_054177405.1 Leptonychotes weddellii
GTTCATATTACATTCCATTTATTGAACCACCCAACATGAGTTCTGACTAGCACACCCCTAACAACTTTGTGAGCTTATTTTTCCCTATTTACCTTTGAATGAACTGAGCCTCAGAGAAGTTAAATAATGTACTCAAGATTACAAAACTGAGTGGTTGAACTGAATCCAAACTCAGTCTATGAGACTCTCAAGGATGTCTGTGTTCTTTCCACCAAACCACAAGATTAGTTAAATCACATGAGGCTAGAAGTCTCTAAGTGCTGATAAAATCCATGTCTACAGTTATTTAAAAAAAAAAAAAATCTGAGGATGCTCTGTTGTTTGAGGCTTAAGTTTGCTTAAAAAAACAAAAAACAAAAAACCAGTGATATAGGAGAAAGGGGAACC
>NW_028066753.1:0-387 GCF_054177405.1 Leptonychotes weddellii
GTTCATATTACATTCCATTTATTGAACCACCCAACATGAGTTCTGACTAGCACACCCCTAACAACTTTGTGAGCTTATTTTTCCCTATTTACCTTTGAATGAACTGAGCCTCAGAGAAGTTAAATAATGTACTCAAGATTACAAAACTGAGTGGTTGAACTGAATCCAAACTCAGTCTATGAGACTCTCAAGGATGTCTATGTTCTTTCCACCAAACCACAAGATTAGTTAAAGCACATGAGGCTAGAAGTCTCTAAGTGCTGATAAAATCCATGTCTACAGTTATTTAAAAAAAAAAAAAATCTGAGGATGCTCTGTTGTTTGAGGCTTAAGTTTGCTTAAAAAAACAAAAAACAAAAAACCAGTGATATAGGAGAAAGGGGAACC
>NW_028066754.1:0-387 GCF_054177405.1 Leptonychotes weddellii
GACGATGGACTCTGAAAAACAAACTGAGGGTTCTAGAGGGGAAGGGGGTGGGAGGATGGGTTGGCCTGGTGGTGGGTATTGAGGAGGGCACGTTCTGCATGGAGCACTGGGTGTTATGCACAAACAATGAATCGTGGAACACTTCATCTAGAACTAATGATGTAATGTATGGGGATTAACATAAGAATAAAAAAAAAAAGAAATACATAAATAAAGCGCAGGACCCTCTAATTAGTTGGGTCTTGTTCAGAAAGCTGCAAGACCTCTTTCAGGTATCTGCTCAAATGGCATCTTCTGAATGAAGCCCACCTCTCTCCCATTTTATTTTATTTTTTTTTAAGTTGACTGCACACCCAGTGCGGAGCCCAACATGGGACTTGAACTCAC
>NW_028066755.1:0-387 GCF_054177405.1 Leptonychotes weddellii
ACGATGGACTCTGAAAAACAAACTGAGGGTTCTAGAGGGGAGGGGGGTGGGAGGATGGGTTAGCCTGGTGGTGGGTATTGAGGAGGGCACATTCTGCATGGAGCACTGGGTGTTATGCACAAACAATGAATCATGGAACACTTCATCTAAAACTAATGATGTAATGTATGGGGATTAACATAAGAATAAAAAAAAAAATTAAAAAAAAAAAAAGAATGCAACCTCTCTGTAGATGCTGCTGAACTATCTAGAAAGATGAGAGGAAGCTGAGGAAATTTGAGGGAGGGAATGTCAGCCATGTTTTGACTTGACCTGAAGTGATGACCAAGAATGCCACAGAGGTAGCATTCCAGGTGAGGCGGACATCACACACGGCCGTGGTGAGGA
>NW_028066756.1:0-387 GCF_054177405.1 Leptonychotes weddellii
GGGCGCCTGGGTGGCTCAGTTGGTTAAGCGACTGCCTTCGGCTCAGGTCATGATCCTGGAGTCCCGGGATCGAGTCCCGCATCGGGCTCCCTGCTCAGCGGGGAGTCTGCTTCTCCCTCTGACCCTCCTCCCTCTCATGCTCTCTGTCTTTCATTCTCTCTCTCTCAAATAAATAAATAAAATCTTTAAAAAAAAAAAATTTCATTAGTGTTAAGTCTACAAGAACCTTGGGGCACCTGTGTGGCTCAGTTGGTTAAGCGACTACCTTCGGCTCAGGTCATGATCCTGGAGTCCCTGGATCGAGTCCCACATCGGGCTCCCTGCTCGGCAGGGAGTCTGCTTCTCCCTCTGACCCTCCCCCCTCTCATGTGCTCTCTCTCTCATTCT
>NW_028066757.1:0-387 GCF_054177405.1 Leptonychotes weddellii
TTTTTTTTTTTAAAGATTTTATTTATTTATTTGAGAGAGAGAATGAGATAGAGAGAGCATGAGAGTGGGGAGGGTCAGGGGGAGAAGCAGACTCCCTGCTGAGCAGGGAGCCTGATGCGGGACTCGATCCTGGGACTCCAGGATCATGACCTGAGCCGAAGGCAGTCGCTTAACCAACTGAGCCACCCAGGTGCCCAAATGTATTTGCTTTTAAGACATGAGACATCTCACTCTGGATCAAACTAGCCAAAGCCCCAGAGGACAGTCTCGGGGGCACGATGAAGAAATGAAGAACCTTCTGGGGCACCTGGGTGGCTCAGTCAGTTAAACATCTGCCTTCAGCTCAGGTCATGGTCCCAGGGTCCTGGGATCGAGCCCCGCATCAGG
>NW_028066758.1:0-387 GCF_054177405.1 Leptonychotes weddellii
GCCTGGGTGGCTCAGTTGGTTAAGCGACTGCCTTCGGCTCAGGTCATGATCCTGGAGTCCCGGGATCGAGTCCCGCATCGGGCTCCCTGCACAGCGGGGAGTCTGCTTCTCCCTCTGCCCCTCCCCTCTCTCATGTACTCACTCTCTCTCATTCTCTCTCTCTCAAATAAATAAATAAAAAATCTTTAAAAAAAAAAAACAAAAAAAAAAAACTGAATACTCACATACTCTATGACACCCAAGAATCTATAGGCATATATTCAAGGGAAAACCTTGCAAATATACTATAGGAGACCTGTGCAAGAATGTTCATAATTGCACATTTTACATAGTAAGAACCTGGAACTGACTCAGATGCCCAGCAAAGGGAGAAGAGATGGGTGAGCT
>NW_028066759.1:0-387 GCF_054177405.1 Leptonychotes weddellii
TAGGGCGCCTGGGTGGCTCAGTTGGTTAAGCGACTGCCTTCGGCTCAGGTCATGATCCTGGAGTCCCTGGATCGAGTCCCGCATCGGGCTCCCTGCTCGGCAGGGAGTCTGCTTCTCCCTCTGACCCTCCCCCCTCTCATGTGCTCTCTCTCATTCTCTCTCTCTCAAATAAATAAATAAAATCTTTAAAAAAAAAAAATCGGTCAATATAATTCACCATATTAACAGAATAAAGGAAAATTCAGTATGATTATCTCAATAGATAAAAAGCATTCAATAAATGTTTCATTTATAATAAAATCTGTCAGCAATTCAGGAGAACAGAACTTCCTAAAGCTGTAGATGAGGACATCTACAAAAGTCTGCAATTAACATCATATTTAATTG
>NW_028066760.1:0-8059 GCF_054177405.1 Leptonychotes weddellii
ACTCCAGCAACCCTCAGTTTGTCTCCTGAGATTAAGAATTCCTCATATCAGTGAGGTCACATGATACATGTCTTTCTCTGATTGACTTATTTCGCTCAGCATAACACTCTCCAGTTCCATCCATGTCATTGCAAATAGCAAGATTTCATTCCTTTTGATGGCTGCCTAATATTCCATTGTATATATATACCTCATCTTCTTTATCCATTCATCTGTTGATGGACATCTTGGCTCTTTCCACAGTTTGGCTATTGTGGACATTGCTGCTATAAACATCAGGGTGCACGTACCCCTTCGGATCCCTACATTTGTATCTTTGGGGTAAATACCCAGTAGTGCAATTGCTGGATCATATGGTAGCTCTATTTTCAATTTTTGAAGAACCTCCATACTGTTTTCCAGAGTGACTGCACCAGCTCGCCTTCCCACCAACAGTGTAGGAGGGTTCCCCTTTCTCCACATCCCCACCAACATCTGTTGTTTCCTGACTTGTTAATTTTAGCCATTCTGACTTATGTGAGGTGGTATCTCATTGAGGTTTTGATTTGGATTTCCCTGATGCCGAGCGATGAGCACTTTTTCATGTGTCTGTTTGCCATTTGGATGTCTTCTTTGGAAAAATGTCTGTTCATGTCTTCTGCCCATTTCTTGATTGGATCATTTGTTCTTTGGGTGTTGAGTTTAAGAAGTTCTTTATAGATTTTGGATACTAGCCCTTTATCTGATATGTCATTTGCAAATATCTTGTCCCATTCTGTCGGTTGTCTTTTGGTTTTGTTGACTGTTTCTTTTGCTCTGACTGACTTTAAATCAACCCAATCCTATGACACATGGGCAAGCTGTGTTGACCTAGAGGTTTTCACCAAATGATGTACTTATGTAAAGCTAAGCATAATAACTTACAATTCTTGGCTCATTTATATGATGAGTAAATCGAAACTACTTGATATGATTGTTAACAATGAGGACACTTTAGTAGGCATGTTTACATTTTTTCCCATCAAGGAAGGAAAAACCCTGCTTTGGAATATAGTTACTACAACCTAGAGGGTATTATGCTAAGTGAAATAAGTCAGACAGAGAAAGACAAATATCATATGATTTCACTTACATGTGGAATGAAAAACAAAACAAACAAATAAGCAAACAAAAAGCAGAATCAGAACTACAAATACAGAGAACAAACTGGTGTTAGCGGAGGGGAGGGAGGTAGAAGATGGGTAAAATGGGTGAAGGAGGGTGGGAGGCACAGGCTTCCAGTTATGGAATGAATAAGTCATGGGAATAAAAGGTACAGCAGAGGGAATATAGTCAATGATACTGTAATAGCACAGCATGATGACAGATGGTAGCTATACTTGCAGTGAGCTTAGCATAGAGCTTAGCATAACAAATAGAGTTGTTCAATCACTATGCTGTACTCTCGAAACTAATGTAACATCGTGTGTCAACCATACTAGAAAGAAAGAAAGACAGAAAGAAAGACAGAAAGAAAGAAAAAGAAAGAAAGAAAGAAAGAAAAAGAGAGAGATAGAAAGGAAGGTAGGTAGGAAGGAAGGAAGGAGGGAGGGAAGGAGGGAAAGAAGGAAGGAAGGAAGGAAAGGAAAAGAAAGGAAAGGAAAGGAAAGGAAAGGAAAGGAAAGGAAAGGAAAGGAAAGGAATACAGTTAGTTACTACAGGCTATATTTCACAAGTTGGAGCTCTGGAATGTTATGCATTAGTATTGTAAAGTAGATGAAACTTAGAATAAAATCTAACTCAGAACACACTGGAAAGAAAGTAGAAATAAGGAACCATTAACAATAAACACTAGATTTTAAATTAACTGAAAAAAGTACAGTCAAATCTCATTATTTGTTATGTCTTGCAAAGATATCACCAACACTGAGTTAGCGAACACTGAACTATTTCCCCTAGAGACAATACAGAGTTGGGTTCCTGCAGCCTCTGGTCACGTTTCCATCAATGAATCAATACATAACCTTGTTTTATGTGTGTTTCTCTTTAAAGACACCCTACTTCCTATATATATATTGTTGATTTATTAACATTGAATTTACAACTAAAGCACTGTAATGTATGCCTAAATGAAGCTTATCTAACACATGTATTCTCTCTGTAGGAGCATTTCAGTACACACTTACAAGCCATTTTAAACACAAAATCACCAATAAAAAGCACAAATGTGAAAAGGGTGGCACTAAAGAGTAAGAACATCTGTTTACAACGCAAGACCTGAAACAAAAAGGCAGAATGTCTTACTTGAGTTGAGATGGGAATGTGCACATCTCTCTGTCTCTGTCCCTGTCTCCCTCTTTGAGGTCTCTCTGTATACAGGTTTAATAACATGCTTATCAATCTACTTCTCAGCATTGCTTTTCATACCTCATTCAATTTCCATCTTTCTAGGTCAATTTCTTTTTCTTAGATTCTATCAGGAAGGAGTTCTTTCAGTGAGGCTCTTTAAGTAGTAAACTTCCTAAGCTTTTGAATATCTGAAATTAGTATAGTCTCACTCTCAAAAGATAGTTCAGCTTGGTAAAAAATACTAGTTGGACAGTTATTTTCTTTCTGCACTTTATTGTTGCATTGGCTTCTAGCATTGTCATTTTGAATGAGAAGTCTGCTACGAGTCTGATTCTGTCTTCTGTGGGTACTCTGTCTTTTCTCTCTGGTGGCTTCAAGGTTTTCTATTCAGATTCCATGTTCTGATCTTCCTAGGGGTGGCCTTGTTTTTTATTTATTCTGTCTTTTTTTCCTCCTTTGCTCATGTGTTTTGTTTCTTAATTCCACTTGTAAGTGAAATCTCATGGTATTTGTCTTTCTCTAAATGATTTGTTTCACTTAACACTCTCTAGCTCCACCCATTTTGCTGCAAATGGCAAGATCTCATTCTTTCTTATGGCTGAATACTATTCCATTGTGCATATGCGACATCTTCTTTACCCATTTATCAACTGATGGATCCTTGGGCTGCTTCCATATCTTGGCTATTATAAATAATGCTGCTATAAATATAGGGGTGCATGTATCCCTTTGACTTAGTGTTTTTGTATTCTTTGGGTAAATACCCATTAATTCAATTGCTGGATGGTAGGGTAGTTGTATTTTTAACTTTTTTTTAAGTTTCTAAAGATTATTTATTTAATTATTTATTTGTCAGGGAGAGAGAGAGATAGAAAGTGAGCACACACAAGCAGGGGGAGCGGCAGGCAGAGAGAGAAGCAGTCTCCTTGCCGAGCAGGGAACCTGACGCAGGACTTGATCCCAGGACCCTGAGATCATGACCTGAGCTGAAGGCAGATGCTTAACCAACTGAGCCACCCAGGAGCCCCATATTTTTAACTTTTTGAGGAACCTCCATACTGTTTTCCACAGTGGCTGCACCAGTTTGCATTCCCACCAACAGGGCAGGAGGGTTCCTTTTTCTCCACATCCTCGCCTACACCTGTTGTTCCTTGTGTTGTTGATTTTAGTTTTTGATTTATTCTGTTGGGGACATCCTGCTGTGACCTTTCAGACTGAGGACCTGGGTCTTCCAATTCTGGAAAATGGTCTGCTGTGTACACGTTTCCTGCTCCCAGTCTCTCTATTTTCTTAGGGAACTCTTATTAGATATTTGATTTGAAAAAAATTATTTTGACACAATTTCAGACTTACAGAAAAGTTGCAGGGTAGCACAAAGAACTCCGGGTACATGGGATCCTACCCAGATTTGCCAAACATGAATATTTTACCACATTTAGTTTATCTTTTTCTATTTATCTATTTACCTATATTTTTTTCTAAACCATTTGAAAGTAAGTTGCAGGCATGATGCCCATTTCCTTCTAAATACCTGAGTCAGAATTTTCTGAAAAAAATTATTCTCTTACATAATTATCATACACAGTACTGTTAGTTAATCTAGAGATCTTATTCAGATTTCACCAGTAGTCACAATAGTGTCCCTTAGAGAAAAAGAAAATCCCGAATCATGTGTTGCAATCCGTTGTCATGTTCGTTAGCCTCCTTTTATTTGGGACCATTGCTAATCTCTCTGTCTTTAGTGACATTGGCATATTTGAAGAGTTTAGGCCAGTTATTTTCTAGAATGTCCTTTGTCCTTCATTTTGAGTTCATCTGATGTTTCCTCATGATTAGATTCAGGTTATGTATTTTGGGTCAGAGTAGCACCAGTAATATTGTGCTGTTCTCAGCAGGGCTGGGACTAGAGTAAGCCGGAGGGTAGATTCTTGGTGTGCAGAATTTAAGGAGGTGTTTGTTCTCAGCTTCCTGAAAGTACAGGATCAGCCCTATGTGCCTGTTTCTCAATGTGTTCTGTTAGGAGATAGGTGGTATTGTTTGTTCCATGTGATGTCGTTGTGCAGTTACTATTACTTTTTTTGTAATTAAGGAATGTCTTATGGTGAGATACTTTCAGATTATGTAAATATCTTACCACTTTTCAAACTTTTGCCCAATAATTTTAGCATCCATTGATGACTCTTGCCTTAATTATTAAGGTGGTTGCCAAATGTTTTGTTTTGTTTTGTTTTTCATCCCATCATTCTTTCTACATCTATTATTTGCCTTTCTATGGTAAGGAAAATTTTCCCTTCTCCCATTTGTTTATATAAAAGTAGACTTATGGATTCTTATTATAACCAGATTCTCATTCTAATTATTTTGAGGGTTGAATTGTCCCAGATTTGGCCATTGGGAGCCTCTTCAAGATAACCCTTCTGTCCTTTCCATGGGGCCTTATTATTATGTATGCACTTCCTTAATTTCTTGGCACAGCAAGATGCTCCTCTACCCCAATTCTGAAATCAGCCATTTCCCCCAAGATGCTCTGGTTCCTTTAAGTGGAGAATAACATTTAAACCCCAAATCTGGGGTGCCTGTGTGGCTCAGTTAGTTACACATCCAACTCTTGATTTTGGGCTCAGGTCATGATCTCAGGGTTATGAAAATGAGCCCCACGTCGGGCTCCGCTCTGGGCGTGGAGCCTGCTTAAGATTCTCTCTCTCCCTCTCCCTCTGCTCCTTCCTTCCACCTCTACCTCTCTAAAAAAACAAAACAAAACAAAACAAAAACCCCACCAGATTCTGTGTGGTAGATAAGCTAATTGCTACTGGAGTATCACTGCTTCTAGGTCCAAACTTAGTTGATAAAACAGTGACAGGGTTTGAGAGGATTGACTGTCAATTTTGAAAGAAATTCTACTGTGGGTAAAATGTTATCAAATGGCATCACAATGCTACAGAGAAATTGTGAAAGGAAGAGTCAATCAATGTGGCAAACTTCATTGTCGTCTTACTCTAAGAATTGCCACACTCCCCCCCAACCTTCAGCAGCCCTCATCCTGCTCAGTGAGCGATCATCAACATTGAGGCATCATCAACATTGAGGCAAGATCCTCTACCTGCAAAAAGGTTATGACTCGGGGGGGTGGGAAGGATAGGATGGCTGGGGGATGGACATCGGGGAGGGTATGTGTTGTGGTGAGCGCTATGAACTGTGTAAGACTGATGAAGCACAAACCTGTACCCCTGAAACAAATAATACATTATATGTTAATAAAAAAAAGATTATGACTCACTGAAAGCTCAAATAATGATTAGCACTTTTTAACAATAAAGTGTTTTTTAAATTAAGGTCTGTACATTGTTTGAGACATAAATATTATTGCACACCTAACAGACTCCAGGATAGTGTAAGCATAATTTGTATATGCACTGGGAAAGCAAAACATTTATTTGACTTGCTTTATTGTGATACTCATTTTATTCCGTGGTCTGGAACCAAACTTGTAATATCTCTGAGGAATGGCTGTATTTTTTGTTGTTGTTGCTGTTGTTGTTGTAGTTTTTTTTAATTTTATTTTATTATGTTATGTTAATGACCATACATTACATCAATAGTTTTTTTTTTTTTTTAAGATTTTATTTATTTATTTGACAGAGAGAGACACAGCGAGAGAGGGAACACAAGCAGGGGGAGTGGGAGAGGGAGAAGCAGGCTTCCCGCGGAGCAGGGAGCCTGATGCGGGGCTCAATCCCAGGACCCTGGGATCATGACCTGAGCCGCAGGCAGACGCTTAACGACTGAGCCACCCAGGTGCCCCTACATCATTAGTTTTTGATGTAGTGTTCCATGATTCATTGTTAGCGTATAACCCCCAGTTCTCCATTCAATACGTGCCGTCTTTATTTATTTTTTTTATTTTTTTAGCAAAAAGAAGCACTTTTTATTAAGTTATATCACATTAATATGACAGCTACTAAAATGTTTTTCACCTCTAATGGATCTGCAATACACTGCAGTAATATTTAACACCCAAATGCAATCTGGCCAAAAAAAAAAAAAAAAAATGCCACTGAAAGAATAGAATTGTTATACCACATATAGCAGCTAAGTGCTGACCTCTACTGTTAATTTTGAAAATATCTTTTTATCATTTCCGCAACTGAACAATTTTTACATCATTTATTAACGACAAACTTATTTTGGTGCTATAGGTCAATCTATATTTCCCACTAAGTTTATTTTATTTTATGTTATTATGTTTTATTAATCACCATACATTACATCAAGAGTTTTTCATGTAGTGTTCCATGATTCATTGTTTGCTTATAACACCAAGTGCTCCATGCAGTACGTGCCCTCCTTAATACCCATCACTGGGCTAACCCATCACCGGGCTAACCCATTCCTCCACCCCCCTCTCCTCTAGAACCCTCAGTTTGTTTCTCAGAGTCCATAGTTTCTCATGGTTCATCTCCCCCTCCGATTTCCCCTCTTCATTTTCCCCTTCCTACTATCTTTTTTTTTTTTTTAAACATATAATGTATTATTTGTTTCAGAGGTACAGGTCTGTGATTCATCAGTCCTACACAATTCACAGCGTTCACCATAGCACATACCCTCCCCCATGTCCATCACCCAGCCACCCCATCCCTCCCACCCCCAACCACTCCAACAACCCTCAGTTTGTTTCCTGAGATTAAGAATTCCTCATATCAGTGAGATCATATGATACTTGTCTTTCTCTGATTGACTTACGTTGCTCAGCATAACACTCTCCAGTTCTATCCACGTTGTTGCAAATAGCAAGATTTCATTTCTTTTGATGGCTGAATAATATTCCTTTGTAAATATATACCACATCTTCTTTATCCATTCATCTGTTGATGGACATCTTGGCTCTTCCCATAGTTTGGCTATTGTGGACATTGCTGCTATAAACATCAGGGTGCACGTACCCCTTCGGATCCCTACATTTGTATCTTTGGGGTAAATACCCAGTAGTGCAATTACTGGGTCATAGGGTAGCTCTATTTTCAACTTTTGAAGAACCTCCATACTGTTTTCCAGAGTGACTGCACCAGCTTGCCTTCCCACCAACAGTGTGGGAGGGTTCCCCTTTCTCTGCAACCTCGCCAACATCTCTCATTTCCTGACTTGTTAATTTTAGCCATTCTGACTGGTGTGAGGTGGTATCTCATTGAGGTTTTGATTTGGATTTCCCTCATGCCGAGCGATGTTGAGCACTTTTTCATGTGTCTGTTTGCCATTTGGATGTCTTCTTTGGGAAAATGTCTGTTCATGTCTTCTGCCCATTTCTTGATTGGATTCTTTGTTCTTTGGGTGTTCTTTATAGATTTTGGATACTGGCCCTTGATCTGATATGTCATTTGCAAATATCTTCTCCCATTCTGTCGGTCGTCTTTTGGTTTTGTCTACTGTTTCCTTTGCTTTGCAAAAGCTTTTTATCTTGATGAAGTCCCAATGGTTCATTTTTGCCCTTGCTTCTCTTGCCTTTGGCGATGTTTCTAGGAAGAAGTTGCTGCGGCTGAGGTCGAAGAGGTTGCTGCTGTGTTCTCCTCTAGGATTTTGATGGACTCCTGTCTCACATTTAGGTCTTTCATCCATTTTGAGTTTATTTTTGTGTGTGGTGTAAGGAAATGGTCCAGTATCATTCTTCTGCATGTGGCTGTCCAATTTTCCCAACACCATTTGTTGAAGAGAGTGTGTTTTTTCCATTGGACATTCTTTCCTGCTTCGTCAAAGATGA
>NW_028066761.1:0-387 GCF_054177405.1 Leptonychotes weddellii
GCCTCCCAATCTCCGCCCCGGAGGAGCCAAGAACTCGGGGCCCCACTCCTCAGTGCGCCCCCAGAGAAAAGCAATCAATCACTCCCATCTCCTGGTTTCCGGCCGCACTCCGAGCTCATCCGGCCTGTGACCCAGCGTTTCTATCTCTGGCACCGGACCCCGTGTAGAGTCTCCAAACCCAGCAGATACCTGCCGTGTGCTCCCGTGCCGCTCCTCCCAGGGGAAGAAGGTGAGTCCCCTGGATCTGCCGCTTGTTGTGTCCCTGCTGGAGGAGCAGTGGCCCAACTGTGCCGCGGATCATGGTTTATGGCAACCCCAAGCTGAGAGCCCGAGCCTCCGCTCCGTCTCTGCATCCGACTTCCCCGCTCTGATACCTGGGAGCTCTGC
>NW_028066762.1:0-387 GCF_054177405.1 Leptonychotes weddellii
AAAGAAGGCCAAGGGTGAGAAGCTTTGCCCAAAGGAGTGAATGACTACTGAATGTATTGTTAGGTCCCAAGGCACCAGTATAAGGGATATGTTGTACGGACACTCCTGACGCTCCCCATACAGGAACCTACGCATGACACTGGTCCTAGGACAGGCCAGAGCTTAAGAAAGATTTTTATCTCTAACAGAGAAAATAAAACCGACTCCTCTCTGTTTTCAGCTCGCTAAGTTTTAGACAAGGCCCTATGGCCGGCCACCCCCTCCAACTGCCCTACCCTTATTGCTGCAGCTGACTTGTGTTGCTCAGGGCTCAAGCCACCTGGGAGACGGACTGGGGGAGGGGAACAGGTTCCAGGGGATGCTGATGCCCCAGGCCTGGGAGCTACA
>NW_028066763.1:0-387 GCF_054177405.1 Leptonychotes weddellii
AGATGTAGTTCAGATATGGGGGCAGAGCAAGATGGCGGAGGAGTAGGAGACCTGGATTTCGTCTCCTCTCAGGAATTCAGCTGGATAGGGATCAACCATTCTGAACACCTACAAACTCAACAGGAGATCGAAAAAAAGAAGAGCAACAACTGTCTCATCAGAAAAGCGACCACTTTCTGGAAGGTAGGACGTGCGGAGAGTGAATCCGAGGCGATATTCGGGAGGATAGACGGCGGGGGAGGGGCCTCCGTCGGCCGCTTCTGGCAGGTGATGGAGCCACGGAGCATAAAATCGGAACTTATAGAAGTCTGCTCCGCTGAGGGACGTCACTCTGGTGGCTAAGCGGGGAGTGGAACCCTCCGGGACAGTGTGGTCTCAGGACCCTCG
>NW_028066764.1:0-387 GCF_054177405.1 Leptonychotes weddellii
GCCGCCGCCGCCGCCGCCGCCGCAGCCCTCCGCTGGATCCGAGGGGGAGGGGTGGGAAGGGGACAAAATGAAATAAAAGATAATTACTGAACACGCCGAAATTGAATGCATGGTTTCTTAATAAATCCAGGCCTGGACTCGGAGCCACCGCCGCCCTCCCCTTCTCGTCCCCGCCTCCTCCTAACCGCCCCCCCCCAACGCCCGTCGCATTAGCGGACACTCTATAATAGTGGCATTTATTAAGAGACCTGTTCTCCTCTTGCTGCCCCAGCTTATGAAAATTTGATCATGTCACGCAGACAGAGCCGCATGGCCATTCATTTAGAGCTGGATTTTCTCGCGCCCGCTTTCTCCCCCCATTTCCCAATTCCGGGTTCTGGGAAGACC
>NW_028066765.1:0-387 GCF_054177405.1 Leptonychotes weddellii
AGGGCGCCTGAGTGGCTCAGTCATTAGGCATCTGCCTTTGGCTCAGGTCATGATCCCAGAGTCCTGGGATCGAGTCCCACATCGGGCTCCCTGCTCGGCGGGAAGCCTGATCTCCCTCTCCCACTCCTGCTGCTTGTGTTCCTGCTCTCACTATCTCTGTCTCTGTCAAATAAATAAATAAAATCTTTAAAAAAAAAAAGAAAGAAAACAATCCCAATTATAATTGCACCACAAAGAATAAAATACCCGAGAATAAACTGAACCAAAGAGGTGAAAGATCTATACTCTGAAAACTTTAAAACATTAATGAAAGAAATGAGAGATGACACAAAGGGAAAAATATCCCATACTCATGGACTGGAAGAACAAACGTTAAAATATCCATAC
>NW_028066766.1:0-387 GCF_054177405.1 Leptonychotes weddellii
CCATGGCAGACTCGTCTATTGGGCACAATCTCAGGGCCAGGATGCAGAGGTCCCGGTGCAGTGGATTGCCTGGGGATGTTGTTTACAGGCAGATTCTGATTCAGCAGGTCTGGAGACTGAGATCTCGAATGACCACGTGCTTCCGCGTGATGCCGATGCTGCTGGTCCACGGATCTCACCTTGGATAGCAAGGCCCCGGCGTTCGTTAGTGACTGGTCCAACAAATGTGTGGTCCACCTAGCGCTTGGTCCACCTGGATGCGTGGTGCATCCAAATCCAAATGCATCGTCTGCCATTTTGGAGCTGAGGGGGTCCTGCAGGATCTCATGCACCGCCCCGCCCCGCCCCCCCGCCCACGTTGCAGACCATGAAGGTGAGGCAGAGAGA
>NW_028066767.1:0-387 GCF_054177405.1 Leptonychotes weddellii
CAATAAGATTTTTGACTGACTTTGAAACAAAAAAATCTGGAAAACAGAAGAAAATGGAATGACATCTTTAAGTGTGCAAATACCTAGAAATCTGGAATCTATATCCATATAAAATATTTTTCAAAAATAAATACAAGATACTTTTTTATTTTTTATTTTTATTTTTTATATTTATTATTATATTTATTATCTTCCTACCCACTTATGTGATTATCCTGTCTGACTCCTGGGCTATCTACAGGTAAGACAGTGCTTGTATCCCCCTTTTTCTTTGGACGCACCTGTCTTTCCTTAGGTGCTTGTCCTGCAACCTCAGTGCTCTTATAGGTTCAAGAAAAGTTATGATTTGTAGGAGTCAGAAGATTGTTCAGAGGAGTCAGAAGATTG
>NW_028066768.1:0-387 GCF_054177405.1 Leptonychotes weddellii
CTTTATCCATTCATCTATTGAAGGGCATATCGGCTCCTTCCACAGTTTGGCTATTGTGGACATTGCTGCTATGAACATTGGGGTGCATGTGCCCCTTCTTTTCACTACACCTGTATCTTTGGGGTAAATACCTAGTAGTGCAATCGCTGGGTTGTAGGGTAGCTCTTTTTTCAACTTTTTGAGAAACCTCCATACTGTTTTCCAGAGTGGCTGTACCAGCTTGCATTTCCACCAACAGTGTAAGAGGGTTTCTCTTTCTCCACATCCTTGCCAACATTTGTTGTTTTCTGCCTTGTTAATTTTTGCCATTCTAACTGGTGTAAGGTGGTATCTCAATGTGGTTTTGATTTGAATTTCCCTGAAGGCTAATGATGTTGAACATTTTTT
>NW_028066769.1:0-387 GCF_054177405.1 Leptonychotes weddellii
AGTGCAGGTGGGGGCCCCGGAAGTACGAGCAGCCCCCTCAATCTGTCCCAGGAGGGACATGTGCAGGTGGGGACCCCGGGAGTTCGAGCGACGGATGGGGGGACGAGTACAGGTGGGGACCCCAGGAGTACGAGCAGCCCCCCCATCTGTCCCAGGAGGGACATGTGCAGGTGGGGACCCCGGGAGTTCGAGCAGCCCCCCCATCTGTCCTGGGAGGGACGCACACAGGTGGGGACCCCAGGAGTACGAGCAGCCCCCCATCTGTCCCAGGAGGGACATGTGCAGGTGGGGACCCCGGGAGTTCGAGCAGCCCCCCCATCTGTCCTGGGAGGGACACACGCAGGTGGGGACCCCGGGAGTACGAGCAGCCCCCCATCTGTCCCAGGA
>NW_028066770.1:0-387 GCF_054177405.1 Leptonychotes weddellii
CGAAATCTTATCGTAGCCCCTTTTGTATATTCTGTGTCTTTATTCAGTTTCAAATGGTATTCTTTTTATAAATCATTCTTATGAGCCTTGTGGTAAATTAGAAGTGCTGATCGTTACAATTTTCAGGAAAACTTAAAAATGAACATGTATTTGAAGTTTATTTTCCTAAGTACGTTATTGCTACTTTATATAGAAAAGTGACCTTAAGTAGTGATTACTGTTTAATATTATTATTTTCTGGAACTTCTTTGTTTTATAATAGTTGCTCTCCTTTGGTGAAAAGCAGTGTGTGTTCATCAGTAAAATTGTGGTACAATTGAGGCGGGTTTCAACAAATTCTTCAACAAGCTCTCCTGCTCTAGGATCAAGGATAGACCTGCAGAGGGT
>NW_028066771.1:0-8057 GCF_054177405.1 Leptonychotes weddellii
CCCCACTCCAACAACACTCAGTTTGTTTCCTGCGATTAAGAATTCCTCATATCAATGAGATCATATGATACATGTCTTTCTCTGTTTGACTTATTTCACTCAACATAATACCCTCCAGTTCCATCCACGTCGTTGCAAATGGCAAGATCTCATTCCTTTTGATGGCTGCACAATATTCCATTGTATATATATACCACATCTTCTTTATCCAGTCATCTGTCGATGGACATCTTGGCTCTTTCCACAGTTTGGCTATTGACAACCAGTGCCCTCCTTAATGCCCATCTCCCATCCAGCCCATCCCACCCACCTCCCTCCTACAGCCCTCAGTTTGCTCTCTATCGTTAAGAGTCTCTTATGGCTTGTTTCCCTCTCTCCTTTTTTCTTTTCCCCCTTCCCATAGGTTCATCTGTTTTCTTTCTTAAATTCCACAAATGAGTGAAATCATTTGAGTAGTACTTGAAACAGTCAGTGACCAGGCAGACATTTCACTCTTCCACTAGAGCCCGAGACTGAGGGATAGAAAACCAATGCTCAATCCCTGATATACACTGGACCTAGGCAAGTCCCATCCATCCTAGAGGACCAGACAGAGGAGGAGAAGGAAGAAAGGCAGTTATGCTTAAACCTAACACTGACCCTAGCCCTGATTCTAACCCCTGACCCCTGACCCTAAGCCTAGTCCAAACTGGGACGGGGTCTCTCATCCTGATCCTGACCCCAATGTCCATCCCCGACCCCACCCCCACCCTCACCTAAACTGCATAATACCTTTTCCTCTAACTACAGCTTCAAAAGGTAGATGATTGAAGCTATGTCTTACTATTCCTTTAAATAACTTTTTTAAAATTCATGTATTTATAAATCCATATTTAGTTAAGCTGTAGTATAAATATATGTTGCTAAAACGTGTTTCTCAGAATTCTAATAAACGGTGAAGGACACAGTTCAGGTTTGTGTTATCAGAAGTACTATGTGTAAATTAGTGCATCAGAGAGCTTTTGGTGTATAGCTAAATCCTTCCTTCTATTTACTTACTAAAAAGAGTTCAATAACGTATTGAGAAATTATATGTTTATTTCATGGGGGAGGGGCAATGGTATTTTTCCTGGAAAAATTAGATTCTTAGTATTATCTGTCTTTTGTATCCATCACCTTTTAAAAAATATTTGTTATTGAAAACATTTAAAACTTTGAAATTAAATTTGCAAATGTTATATGTTTATGCTTTTGTTATTTGATTCATTCATAACTCACCTAAGTAATTAAAAGTTTTTACCATATTCCTGGAAAATATTTTAGAGTTGTTGATTGTTAGATTTCCTCCTGCCCCTCCCACATCCCTCCCCCCCATCTTTTTCCTGTAGAATTACAAATTAAACTTTTAAATCCAACCTCCTTTTTTGGTTTAGAGAAAGTATCACAATTTTTAAAAAAGGTTTTATTTATTTATTTGAGAGAGAGAGAGCACGAGCAGGGGGAGTGGCCGAGGGAGAGGGAGAAGCAGACTCTCCACTGAGCAGGGAGCCTGATGTGGGGCTAGATCCCAGGACCCTGAGATCATGACCTGAGCTGAAGGCAGATACTTAACGACTGAGCCACCCACCCAGCCTCAAATATCTGAGCACAAACAAAATTACCAAATGCTCTATGAATTCTGTGTTTAGTAAATCTATTAACCGGAGTAACTTTAAAATTTGTATGCATTTTGTTATAGCAAATTTAATTTTTTATTTACAGTCGGTATAAGTATTTTCCATAGGGACTTCATATTCTGTACTGCTTAAATGGGTATTGGCTGTAGCTTTTTTTGTGGGGATGAATTTCAAGTCGTAATTAGTAGTCAGAAATATTTTAATTTTACTTTTTTTTGCCTACAGTATAGACTTTTGTTGTTGTTGTTTGGATAGTGAGTCATTAAATCTTAAGCTCAGATAATTAACTTTTTGAGTTTTAAGAGGCTTTCTGTGTATGGGATGGTATCAGCCTATGTACAATGAATTTAATAAATTTCAGTATTATAAGATTTTTTTGCACATTTTGAGCTCCGTAAAGTGTGAATCAACTGTTCCAGATTTTCTTTCTCCATATTTGGAAATATAGTTTTGTAAAATCAGTGTCTTACCTTTTTGATACACTAGATAGTATTTTGTTTTAAGGAAACAAGAAGTTTTTCCATCTTTTGTTTTTTAGGAAAGTGATTAACATTTAACTCTGTTTACATTTTGTATCACTGTTATCCAATGCCCATTTTATGTTACTTTGTAAGTAAGCTTACATGTCACAAAATAGGTATCTGTTTATGTAATCTACATGTACATATTTTACTACCTAGCCCAGTCATTTAACATTATGCTGAGATTTACCACTGCGGGGGGCGGGGGAAGAATAATCACTATTCACCAAGGATTTTTAAACATGTGCATGTTTAATAAATTAGCATTATGAGGATATACTTTGGGTTAATAGGATTATCATGGTTTTTCCCCAAAAGAAACATAAATAATGACTTTAATAATGATTTTAGTGTATCTCTTATGGAATGCACTCATGAAAAGGACTTCAAGAAATTGTGGATAGTGAATCCATATATTTCTCTAATAAAAATTTAAATTGTATGGTATTTTTTAATAAAGTCTTTACACTAATTGATATTTTTTTTTTCTTTTTTTTTTTTTTATTCTTATGTTAATCCCCATACATTACATCATTAGTTCTAGATGTACACTAATTGATATTTAATATGGATAAAAGTTGTGCAGATTCACATAAATTAAAAAATTATGATAAATGCTAAATATTTTATGTAAATAGTTTTTCAAGAAACAGTTGTAAAAATGTGTATATTAAATGTCTGTAACATGGAGTTTGTGGTATTTTCAACTTAGTATTCATTATTCTTTGTTTTATGTGTCTGTAAAGATTGTACTACGATGCCTTTTTACACCACAATTTGCTATTATGGGTCTTTACTTTGTCTTTAACTGAATAAGAACTTTCTTCTGATTTTGATTGAGTATAATTGACTATTTTATGATTTCCAAGATGATGTTGTTCCTATTATCCCTATAATGTCTACATATTAAATTTTTAATATAACTTAAGAAAAAGGAATTTTTAGAGAGATTCAGTTGTAATTTTCTCATTTCATGCCATTGAAAACATTTATTCTAGGATTTGGAATATTATAGAAGATGAAGGATGAAAAAAGATGGTATGACATAACTGTATTTGTGAAATTACAGAAATTTTGTCCATTAATTTTAAAGCATTGTTGTCATTTTAGTACTCTCTTAGCAGTTAGGCATTTGATCCTTTAAAACTTGATTTGTTCTGAAAATTATGTACAATGTTTTATAATAATCTTCTTTATCCAGTGCCTTTAACCTTGATGCCATATGTTTGTAGCCTCAGTTATCCTTCCTTCCACTATACCCCATGATGTTTTCATAGCCTAGACATCAGTTTCTTTTTAAAAAATGTCAATTTGATCATGTCAAGAGGTAACAAGACAAGTAGAGTTGCCTATGGAAGCCAGGCTTCTTAATTAACTAACAAATGTTTCCTGGATGTCTACCATGTGCCAAGTGTTTTCAGCCCCTAAATATACAGTTGTGACCCTGTCAGATGAAGCCCTAGCCATTCCCAGCATTTTGTCTAGATGGGGTGGAGTTGAGAACCTAATTAAAATAGAGATACAGAGAAAGATGCATTTAAGAATAATAAAATTAACTAGTACTTGAGTTTGTGTGAAGATAAGGTAGTAATTATTGATTTGAGATAAGCAACTGACAATATGTTAGAAAGGTTAAAAATAATACTTTGCCTCATTGTGACCTCTATTTGACTTTTGAGTTCAGGTAACAATTATAGATGGAATAAAAAAGCCTTACTTTTTCACTTTCCTTGCTGGTAAAGGTACATTTATTTTTAAATGCTCATTTAGAGTAGAGATTTATCATAACATTACTGTGAAAAACACCCCTCTACATGTTCACAAGCAAATTAGTGCACATTTTTAAAGCTGTATTTTACAATTTAGTATAAATATTTTTGGCCTCAATCTTATCTTCATAATCACTGATATTTTAAATTTGGCAACGAATGTGAAATTACTTTCTGACTTGTAAAATGATTGTACTGTTATTTAAAATGCTTATTAACAATTTAAGTTGGAGTCTCCTTTTTTTTTTTGATGCTTAAATTCTTGTCACTTATCTTGATAGCGTTTAGTAAGAGGAAATAGCATTCATGTGATTAAACAAATAAAAATATACTTTGAAGAGTTTTTTTGATTGTTAAACTTTGTCATCATGAGATTAACTTTTGGCCTGGTGTTCAGTTAATATGTACTAACAAATGTAATTATGGGGTGAAAGAGTCTTAAGTATGAAGTGTAATGTACCTGCATATAAATGAAAATGGCATACACAGACACTGTGCTTATAGGGAGCTGTACCAGAAGATTTATGGGGGCATGTGAAATTGCACCTAAAATTGTGTTATAAGTGACTGTGCTAAATTTATTTTACTCGATAAATAAATGTATTTACTCTAATCAAACTTACTTTGGTTTAGATGTCTAAACAATGTCCCTCTTTTGAAAATGTATTTGTGATGTCTACTATTGATGGGGGATATTATTGGACTGCAGGGGGTTCATGTGTTTATTTTATAGTCTGCTAGGATATACTGATTTTGTAAGTGATATTTAGATAATTCTAGTCACTGTATATTTGACAACCTTTTAAAATGTTTTACATTAGAACTTTTCTTCATTAATTGAAATATGCTACCAAACCCATGGTAGTTTAAAAATAACTTACTTATTCAACAAATATTTGAGTGCATGCTGTGTACCAGAAACTACAGGAATAATTAGGGATTCACAAATTATTAAGACAGAATATTAACAAAAAGAAGCATATGCATTGCAAGTGAAAAGGTATGTAAACAATTTTGCATGAATATTTATTTTTCTATTGTGTGGACTAAAATCTTTGGAATCAACCTTATAAGAGGAATGGACTATAGGAGAAACAAATTGACTTGGGTGTGAAAATATATACTATAATTGTAGTTTTGCATGTATGTGAAATTTCATGAATGAGCTACTTCATCAGTGGCCAAATTATTCTTTTCATTGATTAATCAGAAAGAGAGGGTATTATTGAACATCTACCCTATTTGGCTTTGGAGATTTTGAAAAGCAGCATGAAACAGTAACTATCGTCCAGATATATATTGTCTGGTAGAAAGAAAAAACTATGTAAATGTGGGATAAAATGTTACTGGAGCTGTGATTGATACTTATCAGTACCCAGCAGGGCTGTGAAAGGGGAGTCAGTTCTGATAACATACAGGAGAAGGAAGAGGGCATGTGATTCGTAGCCTCATAGCAATGAGTCAAGGCTCCCGGGGCTGGTGGTACTCCTCTCCTATGCCTGAGACTAGGTACTGTGTACTGCACGAGGAAAAGTACTATGTGCGGTAGTTTCTTCTTTTGTGAAGCCTGGCTGCCTAACTGCTTAGAATAACTGGGAATCGCACTGCCACAGTCTCCTAGTTATAGCTAAGTGTAAGAACTAAACACAAGCTGAAATGAAATAATATGCAAAAAAATAATAGTAATAACATTTAAATCACAGTGAAAATAATCACTTGAGGATTTTGTTAAAAATACAGATTCAGATTCAGTAAGCCTGGATAAGGTCTATGATACTCCTGGCCCGGGGACCACACTTTGAGTTGCAAGATTTTTCAAAAAGTCCTTTGGGGGTTTAGTGTGCAATAGAATTTGGATCACTTTGATTGAAACAACCAGAGCTGTTTGAAAGCCCGGGGAGTGAATGGTGAAAGAAAAGAATGTGAGAAAATACAACCAGCAGGTAATACTGGGCATTTTCAATTGGAAGAAAAGTTCATCAGCTATGTCAGGCCATTAAACCTTCCTCCTACAGGTCTTCGGAGTCCTGTAATAATAGACTTCTCTTTTTTCTATTATATGTGCTGTTGGTCTCTGTGTGTGTGTGTGCATGCACACACACACATGAATGATGCCCACTTTGCCAGATGAAGAAAAGTCTTCATGTGCCTTTGATTATATTGTACTTGCTGCCTAGTACATTCTAGAGATGCTTTAGGCAGAAATGACATGGTGCAATTGGTTCAAATGAACTGTTTTAAGTCATATCTAGATGTTTCTAAGAGAAGTTAGGAAGGTCTTCACAGTTGTTATTTATTAAGCTAATACAGTTTGGGATAGGAACAAAGAAGATGATGAATGTGGAAGCATCATACGGATATTTGTTAGTCTATAGAAGAATAAACAGTATCACCTCATACATTTTGAAGACTGTAAGCTTAAGGTAAATAGGCTTCATTTATAGCTTATAGGGCTTGGATCCAGTTCCAATAATATCCTTGTTTTTGTGAATTTGTAAATAAACCAAAACACCATTAATTTCAGTTTTCATCAGTCTTAAATTCCATTCGCCACTCCCTATTACGATTGACTAGTAACCCATCCAGGTTATGCCAGAGGCAAAGAGAACAATCTAAGTTATGGGCTAGCCTGACCACTCTGTCAGCCATTATTGCTGTGTAACACCCTAAAATGTAAGTGGCTTAACAGCTATCCCTCATTATTTATGTGGATTTGCAAGTCAGTTGATCTTGGCGGGACTTACTCATGTTTCTACAATCATCTGGCAGGTCAGCTAAGCTAGGGGCTACAGTGGGGTGTGAATTGTGAGCTAGTTTAGGATGGCTGGGAAGACACATCTCTCGCATCCTTTCAGCAGGCTAACCCCAGCATTTTCTCTTGGTGCTAGTAGGGTTCCAAGAGAAAACATTGAAACATGCAACATGTTTCAAGCTTGTTTGAGTCAGGTTTGCTATTATTGCCAAATCCAGAGTCAGGGTGGGAGGGTATGGGAAGAGGGCATGATTCGGGGGGCCACAGTGCAATCAACCACATGCTCCAATCTTGGACCAGCTCATGTAGGGCAGCAAAATATTGAGTCTTAGCTTTTCATGGTCCATGGTTTCTTCAGGCAGCAAGGTCAGATCAAGTGAGACAACATGGATACTAATTCTGCTGATCAGAACAGAGGCATCAGGGCAAGCAGCATATGCAAATTTTAAATATCTTTTATCGTCTCTCTTTTTATCTTACCCAGGTCTCCACCCCTCACCTCTCGTGGGTAGAAGCCATTGGGCAGTCTCCCAGTGCTGCCATCTTCCATCTGCAGTACTATGTTATACTCCAGGGAGTGGTTTGTTATTCTAAGCAAAC
Source organism: Leptonychotes weddellii (assembly GCF_054177405.1). NCBI lineage: Eukaryota > Metazoa > Chordata > Mammalia > Carnivora > Phocidae > Leptonychotes > Leptonychotes weddellii. The sequence goes on from NW_028066771.1 coordinate 7,298, forward strand.
TTGTCTTATTCATGAGCTTCCTTGGTGAAGACTTGAATGTCAGTTGATTTTCTTCCAAGTGTGTACCAACTGCTATGTTTCCATGACCAAAAAAAATGATGCAAAATAGTATTTTCTATTACATATTATCGTTACCAGTTCACCAGTGGATGTTAAAACTATTGTTTTAATTGAACTAGTAGTTTTGGTTCAGTTTTTAGGAGCAGGAGCTACTTCATTCTAAAATACTATTTGAACCTGAATATGCTGTTTTATTGTTAGGTTAGCAGGATTTTAGTGTTTGTAAATTGGAATTTCACATTAATTTATTAATTGTCATTTTCTCTCTACTCTATTTTTCTATTAGTAGTATGTACAACACAAGTGGGGGTGAAAATTCTTAGGAAGAATGTATGTTTACTTCATAAGTCCACTTTCCTCCGCTTGATCCCATGACCCTGAGATCATGACCTGAGCAGAAACCAGGAGTGGGACGCTGAAGCGATTGAGCCACCCAGGTGCCCCTCCTGGAATTTTTAATAGTTACTGTATCTGAGTCTTTATTAAAAACATGTGCTATCTGCAATGTCCACAATAGCCAAACTGTGGAAAGAGCCAAGATGTCCATCGACAGATGACTGGATAAAGAAGATGTGGTATATATATACAATGGAATATTATGCAGCCATCAAAAGGAATGAGATCTTGCCATTTGCAACGACGTGGATGGAACTAGAGGGTATTATGTTGAGTGAAATAAGTCAAACAGAGAAAGACATGT
>NW_028066772.1:0-387 GCF_054177405.1 Leptonychotes weddellii
GCCTGGGTGGCTCAGTTGGTTAGGCGACTGCCTTCGGCTCAGGTCATGATCCTGGAGTCCTGGGATCGAGTCCCGCATCGGGCTCCCTGCTCGGCAGGGAGTCTGCTTCTCCCTCTGACCCTCCTCCCTCTCATGCTCTCTGTATCTCATTCTCTCTGTCTCAAATAAATAAATAAAAAATCTTTAAAAAAAAAAAAAACAAACAGATTCAGGCAAATCATATAGCATTTATGCAAGATGATGATCTAATATGCAAATATGTAAATAATAATATATTATTTCTGGAGTATGGTCTAACATTATTTTCATGTGCTTACAAGCCATTTTGAATGTATCCTCATCTCTACACCATGTACTACTTGTATTAGTTTCTTAATAGTTTTTGAT
>NW_028066773.1:0-387 GCF_054177405.1 Leptonychotes weddellii
CCATGGCAGACTCGTCTATTGGGCACAATCTCAGGGCCAGGATGCAGAGGTCCCGGTGCAGTGGATTGCCTGGGGATGTTGTTTACAGGCAGATTCTGATTCAGCAGGTCTGGAGACTGAGATCTCGAATGACCACGTGCTTCCGCGTGATGCCGATGCTGCTGGTCCACGGATCTCACCTTGGATAGCAAGGCCCCGGTGTTCGTTAGTGACTGGTCCAACAAATGTGTGGTCCACCTAGCGCTTGGTCCACCTGGATGCGTGGTGCATCCAAATCCAAATGCATCGTCTGCCATTTTGGAGCTGAGGGGGTCCTGCAGGATCTCATGCACCGCCCCGCCCCGCCCCCCCGCCCACGTTGCAGACCATGAAGGTGAGGCAGAGAGA
>NW_028066774.1:0-387 GCF_054177405.1 Leptonychotes weddellii
TAAGACTATACCATGATTTTCCTAACCACGTTCTTTTCAACGGGCATTTCGGGCGGCTCTCTATAAAAAGGTCTGCTTGTATAAACCGTGATGCACACGCTGGTGCAGGACAGTGATAGGGCTTTTTTCGGGGTTCTCCCTGGTGACTATCAGGCTCACAGCCGAGCGTGGGACCAGTGACCCTCCCTCCCCCAGGATGGCTACTTGGCGGAAGGGCCAACTGTGACCCAACCGGAAGTAGAGTCTGTGGGTGAATTACCCAGAACCCCAGATTCTGCTCTTCTTCTGATGGCCTTTCTCACCCCGATACACCCCCTGCTCCCTCTCCCTGCTCCATTCATCAACACCGTCAGCAAAAAAGAAGGAAAGAAAAAGAAACTTATATTA
>NW_028066775.1:0-387 GCF_054177405.1 Leptonychotes weddellii
AAAAAAAAACTCACCCCAAAAGTAAGTGACTTAAAATATTCACTTCTTTGTAGATTCACTGGGGTATAGGTGGCCTGTGAGGAGCTTGGCTGGGCAGCTCTGCTTCTCCCTAGAATTCTGTAGGCTGGTTGGGGTGCTTCTTCTTCAGATTGTGGCAACTGGGACAGATCTGCTTGACACATGTCTCATCCTCCTCCTGGGACTCTGGTAAACATAGGTAATGTTCTTCTAATGGCAGTGGCAGAGGCTCAAAAAGGCAGGCCCATGACTCAAGAGCATTTCAAATTCTGCTTCTGTTACTTCTGCTAATACATCATTGACTAATGCAAGTCTGCATGTTCAAGGATAAAGTCAATGGGGAGGAAAAAATTACTCCTCCTACAGAGG
>NW_028066776.1:0-387 GCF_054177405.1 Leptonychotes weddellii
GCCTGGGTGGCTCAGTTGGTTAAGCGACTGCCTTCAGCTCAGGTCATGATCCTGGAGTCCCGGGATCGAGTCCCGCATCGGGCTCCCTGCACAGCGGGGAGTCTGCTTCTCCCTCTGCCCCTCCCCCCTCTCATGTACTCGCTCTCTCTCATTCTCTCTCTCTCAAATAAATAAATAAAAAATCTTTAAAAAAAAAAAACATTTAACTAGATTAATATTTAGTCAACATTCCTTTGGAGTTAGACACTCTAAAGAAACAAATTAAACTTGATCTGCAAAATTTCTTTAGATTCTACCTCTTTCTATTACCCATATCATCAGGCTATAAGTTGCTGTTTTTCTTAATGGGTTGAATTGTGTTCTCAAAGACATGTTGAACTTCTAACC
>NW_028066777.1:0-387 GCF_054177405.1 Leptonychotes weddellii
GACGATGGACTCTGAAAAACAAACAAGGTTCTAGAGGGGAGGGGGGTGGGAGGATGGGTTAGCCTGGTGGTGGGTATTGAGGAGGGCACATTCTGCATGGAGCACTGGGTGTTATGCACAAACAATGAATCATGGAACACTTCATCTAAAACTAATGATGTAATGTATGGGGATTAACATAAGAATTAAAAAAAAAAAAGAAGTGTGGCTAGAAAGTCAGGGCGATTGTAGAGAGATGCTTTCTGAGGTTGCAACGTCTAATTATAACTACTGGTGAAAGAGAGGGATCAAGGCATTGGAACAGCATGAGGACCACCCTGTGATGTGCCCATAGTATGCTATTTGTTAAATGAATAGATAAGAATTGGCTACTTGAGCACAAATAGG
>NW_028066778.1:0-387 GCF_054177405.1 Leptonychotes weddellii
AAAAAAAAAAAAAAAGAGTCTCTTATGGTTTGTCTCCATCTCTGATTTTGGGAAGACTCATACTTCTTAATTTCAAGTTTTATATGGCACGCCAGACAGCCAAACAGACAGACAGACAAGTTCAATAGAATTGAACATCCAGTGTGGGGATTCACAGAGCCTGGATAGACAAAATGTGACCTGTATACGCCTCCCTAGATGAGACTAATTGAAAATCAAAGGAAGAGTGTCCAGAACGCTGGGCCTCCTTTGAAGTTTCTTGGCTGCAAGCAGCCAAATTCTTACTGTGGCTCAAGGTTCTCATCGAGGGAGTAAATATTTAAACTTTAAGGGAAAACAGGTACCTGTGGTGGTCACGTACTTTACGAACTCCTTGCCTCCTTGTTT
>NW_028066779.1:0-387 GCF_054177405.1 Leptonychotes weddellii
TTCCCACTCAAGGGGCCCTGTTCTCTCTAACAGATGGGGTCTGGCTGCCGCACCCGGGGCAACGAAACGCTCGCTGCTGGTTGTCACTGACTAGCTGCTGAGAGAGAAGGAAAGAGAAAATTCTTATCTGGGTCCTCTGCCTACCCGTCTGCGCCCTGCATGGCCATTTACGAGTTCTATAAACCCCATTTCAACACCAACGGTCTAAGAGGATGAGAATGATGTGGTGCTCATAGCCATATACTAAAATGGGATGTTTAAGGGAGTAAATAAAAAAATCAAGCTCTGTGGGACAAATGGCCACACAGAAGAGTAAGGACGAAGCGCTAGGGCCAGAGGGCCCATGGGGAAAGATGAGAGGAATCACCGTGACAGGTTGCCGACGAG
>NW_028066780.1:0-387 GCF_054177405.1 Leptonychotes weddellii
GGCGCCTGGGTGGCTCAGTTGGTTAAGCGACTGCCTTCGGCTCAGGTCATGATCCTGGAGTCACAGGATCGAGTCCCGCATCAGGCTCCCTGCTCGGCAGGGAGTCTGCTTCTCCCTCTGACCCTCCCCCCTCTCATGTACTCGCTCTCTCTCATTCTCTCTCTCTCAAATAAATAAATAAAATCTTTAAAAAAAAAAATAGCACGTTACTGCTTATAAAGCTTTGTGATGACCTAATAAAGACCAGGAATTCTTTTAGAAGACAGCTTCAAAGGACGGAAATTACTTGTCCAAGGTCTTAGCTGCAAAGTGGCAGGGCTAGGACCCACGCCCAGGGTGTTCCAACTCTACTTTCAGGGTTCTTTTCAGGCCACTGACCAATACTTA
>NW_028066781.1:0-387 GCF_054177405.1 Leptonychotes weddellii
AAAGAAGGCCAAGGGTGAGAAGCTTTGCCCAAAGGAGTGAATGACTACTGAATGTATTGTTAGGTCCCAAGGCACCAGTATAAGGGATATGTTGTACGGACACTCCTGACGCTCCCCATACAGGAACCTACGCATGACACTGGTCCTAGGACAGGCCAGAGCTTAAGAAAGATTTTTATCTCTAACACAGAAAATAAAACCGACTCCTCTCTGTTTTCAGCTCGCTAAGTTTTAGACAAGGCCCTATGGCCGGCCACCCCCTCCAACTGCCCTACCCTTATTGCTGCAGCTGACTTGTGTTGCTCAGGGCTCAAGCCACCTGGGAGACGGACTGGGGGAGGGGAACAGGTTCCAGGGGATGCTGATGCCCCAGGCCTGGGAGCTACA